>NC_092864.1:73665942-73746138 GCF_032062135.1 Pyxicephalus adspersus | reverse complement strand
TATATATATATATATATATATATATATATAAATATATATATATATATACATATTTTTTTACAGACACCATGGGCCTGATTTATTAAAGCTCTTCAAGGGTGGAGAGGAAGCAAAGCTGGGTAATCGAGCAAACCTGGAATGGATCTGGTTACGGAAGCAAATAGCAAATGACTTTGAAGAAATCCATTCCAAGTATGCTGTATCATCACCCAGCTTCACTGATGAAAGTGTATTTTCTCCAACCTTTGGAGAGCTTTAATAAATCAGGCCCCATGTAACAGATCATGTTTTATTTTGATCACAAATCCATTTTGGAGGTTTTATAGCAAACGAGATGAATAGCTATGGTACAGGACCCCAGGGTTAGATTCCTAATGGCAGGTGGACTACCCTCTGATTTAAGTGGTGGTGTCTAAAATGAGAGGAAAGCAGGTTATGTACCGTGGAAAGAGTCTGGAATTTATTGGCAACCAATGGTTTTCTTTAGGGCTCAGATTTTGGAATGGGGAAAATATTTTGGGTGGGCCCCCCATCCCACCACAGTATATGCTGGGACTTCACGGCAGCCAGACAGGTATGTCTGCAGCAAAACCCAATCGTAAGTAGCTGAGCCGCAGACAACAGTACTGGGCATTACCTAGATGTTGGTTAAATGCCTGTACAGTCATTCATCGCTCGGTATCTATGGGCAAGGGATGCCCTTCTGGACCTGTTGCTTAGGCTGAAGGACTGTTGCTTTCCAATTATACTAAAGCATTTCTTTGAGTTTTTTGTTTGAACTTTTGCTGAAGTTAAGGCATTTGATTTCATTTGAAACAATAAATGGACTGTAATGGCATTTCTGCAGTGTCTTGCGTTATTTGGCCGTGGTTCCTGACCCCCCTAACTTTACAATAAGCTCCTACATCACTCCAATTTTTGCTTGTTGTTTTACATATTTTTCATTACTTTTGTTAAGTCCATTCCGTAAAATCCAAATGAAAATTATTATTTTAGGTTGTTTGGGATAAAGACTGAAGTCAATGAATACATTTGTAAGGCGCTGTTTTGCTGTAATTCTCTAACTTACTCTACCCCTCGCTTCCATGTACACTATCTAGTATAGATAGGATAAAGGTTTTATAGTTTTAAAGCTTTTTTTTATTAAATATGGTTGCCCTTTTTTTAAATTAACTGCAAAGTCGTTAAATGTGGCAAAGTCAGGGGAAGGGGGGGGGGTTGTGTGAAGATATTAAGTATGTAGTATTCCCATAAAATATAGTCAGTATATTACATTTTTATAGTACAGCAACGTTTGAATACATTTTTTTATTCGGTATATATTCTCACATGCCCCCCTGGGTTTTGGCATGGTGATACTTGTTAAATAAGCAGACCTTGCTTTGTAGTGAAAGATCCATTTTAAAATAGCAGATCTGATCTGCTTTAATGTGTGGAACGTGTTGTAATTATACATTTTCCTTCCATCTGATGTTTTCTTATGTGTTTGTGACAATTAGATACTATTTTTACCTCTAGACCTTTTTTTTTATTTAATGTTTGTACAGTTATGTTTTAACAGAATAAAAATGTGGCTTTATTATTACTACCAATATTCCAGTAGAAACTTGCTTGAGAAATAATGTTGAAGGCGGCTTTCCAGATTAGCTGATGTTCTTAATGTGGCACTATGCTAGGAAAAGGATAATGGTTAAATACATTTTCTTTTGTATGCCCCATGCATTATTTCTTTAAAAACCTTCTACCAATTTTTCACTAATGTTCCCTGAATTTCTTTAAAAAGAACTGTTTGAAACATTTTTCAATAAAGGCTGATTTACAGAGTCCAAGAAAGGCAAACATTAAGATAATTTGAATCCAACAGAAAATAAAGAGGTTCTGATGTGATGTTAGAAAAAATTTAAAAAGAGCTATATTCATGTAAAGTAAAAAAATAATTTCAACTGTGAGTGCTTTAGAAACTAAGCTTAATATCTGAGCTATGGATTGCTTCTTCATGAACAATGTTTTGAAATTTAAAGCACTACTGTCCTCTTGTGGAAACAGAAGTATATATCATGACTATTTTTTTAGGATATAATAAAATATATAATAAATAATAAAAATAAATAATACAATAATAAATAATAATAAATAAAATAATAAATAATAACAAAATAATATATAATATATAATATTAGTGTAATGTAAGGATTATAATAAATTAAAAAAAAAAACAAACAAAATGTTTCTCTTATTTTTGCCTGCACTTACATTATTTTTTGATCTGCTAAATACAATTAAAGGAGTTAAACAAACACAAACAAATAGGACATTTAGATGTGGCTTTCATATTAGAAAAAGGAATTATGTAAAATATTTACTCTTCACAGGACATATAAAACATGTTTGCAATTGAAAACAACAAATACACATACAAACATAGGGGTTATAAATAAAATATCCTTTGAATATGAAAATCCCATGATAAACTATCTCCTCCAAACTAGGAGATGTTCAATAGTAAATCAAGCCCTTATGTCTACATGTTTCACAGCCAATGCTGCTTCCTCAGAAGTGTGGATTCATTTTCATTTATTGAAAAAGTATCACGCAAAAGTAATGTGCCAAAAGAAAAATCACAGCCTAAACCTAATAGCGAATAAAGAAAAGAAGAACAAATGTAGCATGTTTATATTAGTGAATAATAAAATTACATTAAATACATCGAGGTAAGACAAAACTTTTAAGGGAGTAATCTCAAGCAGGTAGGGACATGAGATTGTTTCTATAATTCTCAGACTAACATGCTCAAAAAAGTAGAAATAATGTCTTAGTGCCCGACGCATTTTGCATATTTGCTTCTTCAGGGGATATGGAGACACAACTAAATAAATCAAGAAATATAGTACATAATAAATATAAATGTTTTACACCAAAATGAATATTACTGTACATACTTCAATTAAATTTGTGTTTGGCCGTATTAATATCAACCAATTTTCAGATCAGAAGACTTCGGAAAGAAATGTATAAATATATATTTATATATTTATACCCTTTAACATGTGGGAGTTAAAATAATTAAATGTAATGGGTGATAACTACAGTTTTAACCTTATGTCAATGTCAGAGAAGGTTACTGGAGCTTGATATATATTTTGGAAACGTAACATAAGTTATAAGTAAAGGTAAGATTAATGAAGACTTATGCTAAGTACACACTTCCAATTATTATCGTTGGTAAACGAACGACGAACGATCCTGCACGATATCTGCGAACGATCGTATAGCACCGATCCTGTACATATAGATAACGACACGATCGTTCAAAGATATTGTACATACGTATATATCCACAGTATATATATATATTTATTTAGATATATATATATATATATATATATATATATATATATATATATATAATATTCCTATATTGGTATAGATAATATACAGGTCTTACCTACTTATTTAAGTTATTACACTGGGGAACAATTTTGAACAATTCTTTTGTTGACCCCTTTAAGCCTATTTACACTAAAATAGGTATGCTGATTCTGAAAGGGCAGTTAAGTTTTCTTCTCTCACGTCAGTTTTTTTCTCTACCGCTTATATTAATGCGTTTACACACAAGACAGTGTGGTCGGAGGTTGTGCACTGCTCTATGTAGTAAATGAGCGAAATTTATTTTTCTACTTACACACGTAACTCCTTTATTTCAGATCATGTCTGGCTCTGCTGTTTCTCGTTGTAAGTGCCTAAACAACCTAGATTATTTTGTTATATCCGTGGCAGTTTCACCATTCCCAGTCAAATGGCAAACATCAGCACAGTTGTAGTTCAAAGTTAAACTTGGTGATAAAGATAAGTCTTGGGCCCCTCATAAGGTGTGCAAACAGTGTGTGGAGGGTTTAGGGATGCAGACAAAGGGAACACGTGATAAGATGCCATTTGGTATACCTATGGTTTGACAACAACCAGAAGATCATTTCAGTGACTGTTACTTTTGTACAGTTAGGTCCATAAATATTTGGACAGAGACAACTTTTTTCTAATCTTGGTTCTGTACATTACCAAAATTATTTTAAATGAAACAACTCAGATGCAGTTGAACTGCAGACTTTCAGCTTTAATTCAGTGGGTTGAACAAAAAGATTGTATAAAATTGAGGAACTAAAGACTTTTTTTTACACAATCACTTCATATCAGAGGCCCAAAAGTAACTGGACAACTTTTAAAGCTGAAAATAAAATGTTCATTTCTAATAAACTCATTTCTTGAAAACCTTTTGCTGGCAATGACAGTCTGTAGTGTTGAACTCATGGACATCACCATATGCTGGGTTTCCTCCTTTTTAATGCTCTGCCAGGCCTTAACTGCAGTGGCTTTCAGTCGATGTTTGTTTGTGGGCCTTTCTGTCCGAAGATTAGTGTTCAACAAGTGAAATGCATGCTCAATTGGGTTCAGATCAGGTGACTGACTTGGCCATTCAAGAATATTCCACTCCTTTACTTTAATAAACTCCTGGGCTGCTTTGGCAAAAATAATGGTTCAGCCACCATCATCCGGCATCAACATCCAGCATATATCAAAGCAGTACAGTAAACATAATAGTAATAACAGAACCAGTAACGACTGCAATAAAAACAAAATAAGCCAAGGAAAGTAGAAATATACTCATCAGCGGTGCAGGGCAGGCAAAGTCCCTGGGAAGGGGAGGTGAGTAGGATATGCATATCGCCATAACCTAGTGTCCTAAACCACGGGTGGAAAGGAACTTGTATGTTGAGACTTGCATCTAACTTGCATCCAAGGTGATGGAGACGGAGGATCCAAAAGTGGAAGCTGTACAGGCAATCAGGCAAAGGTAGATCTGCTAGCCCCAAGGAGCACTGGAAAGTAGGCAAGTCCTCTAACTGACGAACTGACTGTTATTGGTGGCCAGTAACTGGAATGGGAAGCCCAATCTGTATTTAATATTTTGAGACTTGAGGATCTCCAGAATGAGCTTAGGAGCTCGTTGGATGAGAGTGTGGTGAGACAAGTCTTGTAAGAGGATGATTGGTAGGCCAATAAACAAAATGGAAGACTGCGAGGGCCGCATGCATGTCCTCTTAGACGGAAGGAATGGACCCTGCATACAATATCACAGGGTCTCATGGGGTCCTGGTTTCTAGGCGCAAAAGTTCTATGGACCCTGTCCCTAGAACTGACCCCGACCCTGATCTTTCAGCTTAAGAAGTAGGTCGTTTAACACTGCAGTCACCGCATCTTGTTTTCAAGATCGTCATGTTGATTGATAAGTAGGAGAGTAGGATATGCAATTAAGGCCTCAGTGTGTTTAGTGAGGTGGCCACTGAGGTTTTCTGTTGTACTTTCAATTTCTTCAATTGTATTCCCAAGATCTCTCTTAGGTTCCCCCATTTCTGATTTGTAAGTGCTCTGCATCCTTTGAACTATATTCTCTAGATCAGATTTAGTGGGGAAGGCTTGCAAGTATGATTCCAAATCCCTTTGAGGAGGCTGGAATGCAGATGGTGCCCCTGTGGGAGCTTGCAGCCATATGGGGCTGTGAGAGAGGGTCTCTGGGGCTGCTATGCGTAGGAGAGACGGGAGAGGGGCTCACCCATGGTGTTGCTGTGGTAGGGAGATCTAAGGCTGCCAGACGATCTCTAGCCGGCGACATTTTGCCTCCTTTCCGATTCCTCGTGGCCGAAGCGGAAAAGCAGCCTGTGTTGAAGAAGGTGCCAATCTCACGGGATCGGGCACCACCAAAAGAGACACCAGAGTCCTGATGTTCATGCTTGCCCATCTGCATGAGAAGGAAAGGTGAGATAGCTGCAGGTGAGTTGAAAATGCCGGCCGCAGACAGGAGAGCTCACAACTCACGTCACACTCCGCCATGCTCCAGGCCACGCCTCCCCTAAGAATATATTTTAGATTAAAACTTTAACAGTATCATTATTCATGTTGGAAGTTATAGACTTGGATGGCTGACTGTGTCACTTTGGCCTTCTCCCAAAGGCAAACATCAGTTCTTATAGCTTTAAAACTGCTGAGCTTTGGCAATGATAAAATGCTTTAAATGCTTTGATTTATTTTAATCAAAACAGGAAATACATTAGTATATTTAAAAGGAATTATACAGTTAGATTAAATATACAATTAGATTCCTTATACTTCAAATTAAATTATCTTTTGAAAAAAAATGAAATGCCTCCTGGCACAAGGTCTACTTGGAAAAATGAACTGAGGAAGGCTTAAACCCGATAAGACTTATGGCCCAAATATTCCCTAACCTTAAAAATGTTGAACTAATTTGATGCCAATGAGAACAGGAGGCCTTTAAAAAACATGCATCTAATCTTGATGGGTTAAATATTAACAATCAACACCAAAAAATTATTGCTAAAAATTGGACAGAGACAGACAGGCCTTTATAAATGGGACTGCTTATAAATAGCATGTAAGAAATCAACAATTTAGACACACTTCTCCATTTCCCTCAGAAGGTTACACCTCTACTGAGGCAGATGATGAATCTGAAAATGAAAGATCGAACACAACTTTAAGGAAAATGATGAATGATGAAGCAATGTAAAAAAGGACTTCTCAGTTGATCCTTTTAAAAAAAACTCCTGAAGCCAAAGACAATATGATAGTTAAGCACCTTCTGCAAATACAAATATGGTAAGCAATAACAATAAGTCAACATATCTCCCTTCAGTATTTTACAATTTGGGAGCGATTTCCAAAAGTAATACACAAATTCTTCCTAATAGTAATGTAAATCCATTTTCACTCCCTTCACAATCCCCTTTTTTAAGGAAACCATCACAGAACACAATAATCAGTCACTGCAGAATTCAGGAACAGATGAATTAGGTGTTATTAATATTTCATTGCGTAATCTCATCAAACTTTTGGAGGAGAATGAAACAGAAATTGGGACAATAACAGAGGAGTATACCAAACCTGTTGAAGTAACATACCACCTTTTGATTTTAGAAAAGCAATCCAATAGATTTCAAAAATCCAACAGATTTCCTAACCTCCAACAAATTCCTAACATTGATACTTTTGTAAAAATGGTATGTGAGAATATAAAGAAGTTGGAATCCAGACATTTTCTGGAATATTTATTAAAGTTTCAAAGTAATGCCTTGAAAAATCTGTAAATGTAAATATAAAAATAAAACTATCTGATAAGGGAGGTAATATTGTAGTTAGGGATAATAAAGATTATCACCACATGTGTCTCAAAATACTTAAAAATACTGAATGGTGTTGTGTTATACCTGCTTCTGATATCCCTAAGTACTACACTGAATGCTTATATGCACAACATACAATGAAACAGTTATTTACATTTAACTTTACATTTCTTAACATTAAGCACTCCAAACTAGCAACTTTTTATCCCTACCAAAAACACATAAGGATTTACAACAACCTCCTGGTCGTTGCATAGTGTCGGGGGTAGGCTGCCCAATGGCGAACGCAAGACACTTAGTGTTTCAATATTTGAGACCACACGCGCTTGGCTTACCTTCCTATCTGTGAGATACTTTGATTTACTTCAAACGATCAATGATCTATCAGTTCCTCCTGATACATTTTTTTGCATGTATTGATATGGAAGCCTTATATTCCAGTATTCTGAACAGGAATTGAAATTGTACATACATTTTTGTCAGAAGAACCATGCTCTACGTGGGAATACAATGATTTTGTCATATCACTACTTTAACCAGAACTAAACTACAAACAAAAAAACTACACTTACCCTTAATCCCGCAGGTCCCTCGATGGTGTTAGTCCTTCCCACGTCATCCTGGAATTCCTCTTTGTCACGGCGCAGAGTAAGTGCTGGGCACCACTACTTTCTATCTTCTTCTTTCTTCATCACCCGCAGACAAAAAAAATCACTTAATCCCTATACCACAGTGGAATTTGCCTCAACAAAGGGAAAAAAAAACTTTCTTCCGAATGATTTAAAACAATTGGATGTTCCCTGGATAAATAGTTCCTGGTGTCATTCCTTTTAAAACGCAATACCTAGATATATTCTGTACTTCTAGAAATGCATCCAGCTTTTCCTGAAAACAGCCCATAGAACATGCTATAAGTACTTCCCGAGGGAGTCTGTTCCATATTACCACAGACCTTACTGTGAAGAATACCTTCTGTTAAGGTGCGTACACACTTCCAATTTTTATCGTTCCAATCGAACGACGAACGATCGATTGGGCAAAAAATCATTCGTAAAAAAGTAACCAACGACGCCGACGAACGAGGAAAGTCGCTGGAAACGAACGACCGGACCGGCGGATCGGATTGGACGACGATCGTTGAACATCGTTCGTGTGTACGGTCGTTCGTTGATCGTCCATGGGCTGAGCATGCGTGATGAACGAACGTCCGTTCACTTTCCTGTCGTGCACATAGTTCCTCTATCGCTTAAACGATCGTATCTATTGTGTGTACAATATCTACGAACAATCGTGTCGTTACCTCTATGTGCAGGATCGGTGCTATACGATCGTTCGCGTATATCGTGCAGGGACGTTCGTCGTTCGTTTTCCGACGATAATAATTGGAAGTGTGTACGCAGCTTAAGGGGAAGATTAAATGTATCCAGATGCAGAGTGTTCCCCTGAACTTAAACATTTTTTTAAGCAATTTCTCTATATGGACCATTTATTAATGTATGATAATGATATATATATATAGGTGATCATATCCACCTTACACACCTCTTCTCAAGGGAGAATAGATTCAGTTCAGCTAATCTCTCCTCATAGCTGAGCTCCTCCATTGCCCTTCTCTGCACTCTCTCCAATTCCACAATGTCCTTTTTGTGAACTGGTGCCCAAAACTGGACTGCATATTCTGACCAATGATTTGTACAGGGGCAGGATTATGACTCCATCTCTGCAGTCTAATCCTCTCAAACAAAAAAAATTTTGCTAGCTTTAAAATTGCAGTTTGGCATTGATTGACAATGCATGTGGTTAGACATCAAGTGCATAACTTTACATTTCTCAATATTAAAAATTATTTGCCACTTGACTGACCAAGCCAACAGTACATCCAGGTCTGCTTGTAGATTATAGGCATCCTGTATGGATTTAATTCCATTACATAGTTTGGTGTCATCTGCAAAAACAGAAATGGTACTTTTAATCCCAAACTCTGGATCATTTAAAAACTTGTTAAAAAGTAATAGTCCGAACACTGAAACCTGGAGTACACCACTAATAACCCTTCAGTAAATAAAACACTTATTACTCTCCAAATACGGTCTTTAAGCCATTAACCTCCCTACGGTATTCCTGAGTGTGGCTTGGGGTTAATTTTTAGTACCAAAAGCGGTAACCCCGAGCCACACTCAGGTGGAATTTTAAATGGGATTGAAAAGCTTAACTTGTCCCCACATGCCCGCGGCGTCCTCCAGCAATGCCCGCCCAGCATCTACGCCCCCGGCGTGTGAACGTTGGGGACGGAAATGTCGGGCGGGCATGGGACGCAGCATGCGGCTGGGGGTGGGACCAGGCGGGAAATTTAAAATAAGTATTTTTAATGTACCGCTTTGACATAAATACATAAAAATTCTTATATAATCGGACTGCCAGGGAGGTTAATCTATACATTACAAATTGTCTATAAACAATTAACTATAGACCTTAAGTTGAACATTATCAGTCTGTGGAGTACTTTGTCAACTGTTCTCGCAAATCTAAGTATACAAAATCAATTGTTATTCCAAGCATTTACCTGCTTCCTCAAAAAAAGGGAGTTTATTTGTTTGACAGCTTTAGTCTTTCTAGCAAAAAATTATGTATGTGGTTATCAAAATTATTATTTTTCAATTATAAAAGTAAACTTACAGGTCTGTTTGGTTACTTGGTAAGGACCTTTTAAACAAATGGAACAACAATGGCCTTATGCCAATCCATCCATACTATTGCCAGTGATAAAACAACAATGGCTTTGAAATAACAGTACACAGCTCTTTGGGGACAAGTGGGTGTATTCTGTCTGGTCCTAGTGCTTTATCAACCTTTATTTTTCTGTTGCTCAATCATACGAATTTTGAGCCATTTTGGTTCATTTACGGCTAAATCATTTTTTTTTTATTTTAGACTTGAGTCACACCATTTTATTCATGTACAGAGAGCTGAAAATGGTTTATTAATGATGTATTTTCTTTATTCCCAGTCACCATTTGTCATCTTGTGAAGGGAAATGGCAACTGATTCTAAGTTTTGAGGGGTAAGTTATTTTCTCCAAACACATTTCTTGGTGGCAAAAAGATGTTTGGCATGATGCTGAGGTTAGACTTTAATCTTACATTATTTATTACAAATTATGCTTAGTTCACATTGGCAGTAAAAAAAAAAAAAAACATGCCCCTCCTGAGTGAATACTTGGCCAACTGCTGGGCACCTGGGATTGGTAACAGGCAGTAAGTTCCTAGTGAGGGGTAAAAGCAGCAAATGCAACCTTACTGCCGATGTGAATTCAGCCTACCTTCAGATGTCACCTCCTAGCGCTATGCCTAGGTAACACAAAGAGCATCATGCATGTGATCCCAGATAGGGGTAGAACAGCCAGTGCCCTCTTCTCATCACTGCCAAAAACAACAACTTCCTGTGAAATTTATCCTCCCACAGTATGATCACTGTGTGTGTGTGTGTGTGTGTGTGCGAAGTCCGCTTGTCAGATTCTGCAGCCTAACAACTCATTTTGTTGGATCCTTTAGATCTCCTAAATTGTTGGTTGTAATTACCTAAAATTTTTAGGGTACAAGGGGACTCCCATAGCTACTAAATAACCAACAATTCTTTTTTTAATTTCAAGAATTTCAAAATTTGGGGATCACAAGTTTAAAAACTTGTGGAAATTGAACATTTGGGTTGCTGTTTGATAAGAAAGTGCACCTAGGAGACAAAAATTGAAAATGCAAATTAAGGAGCCCAGGGGTCACTTACATAACAAGAAACATTAGGGTGAGGCCCCCTAATTATTTTAAACAACTTTCACCAAACTATATTTGTAATACTATGCTGTCCTTTCTGATTCTGTTTTTTGAATCCCCAATGTATCTGGAATGGGGAGGTGCAGGAAACTGAAAATGTAAGTGCAAGTGGTGAACAGATGTATAAACCCCTAAAACTTAATTAGCATGGCATGCTCTCCTCAATCCACCCAGCTCTAATCAGCTCTTATCAGGGGAGAACAGAGCAAGCCTCCCCGGTGTCCACTCAGAGCTGCTGAAAATGTGCCGGGCAGCCCGGCGCCAAAAACGGGCTTGGGAGAACTATGATCCACAATAATCACTTTAATCATGGTGATTTAGTGCATGGTTTCTTATTTCAAAAGGGGTCAAGCCAGATCCATTCTGACCCTTAAAGATGGGGTGGTTCACCTGTCCATCAAAACAGCCTACACCTTTCTCCCTGGCTATCTTGATTGGTCAGGATGGAAGGATGTATCTCCGCCATCTACACGAGAGTTAATTCATTTCCACCAGCTTGCTATGCCAGGATAGCAATATTTTAAAGGAAAATGCAAGATAATTTTGCAGATGTCCTTTCTGCAAATAAAGAAACCTGCCTGCTCACAATGTCCTATTTTATTTAGCTTTGATATTTTAGGTATTAGCACATAACTACAGATTCCAGTATTCGTCAACCAACAAACTGAAAGCAGCTTCCCATAGTTTTTGGAAAATGTGTTTAAGGCAAACCAATTCTAGTGACCTTTTTCTGTTTCCACACTATAAGTGATGTTGCAGATTTTTTTGAAGACCCTAACAAGTGATGCATATCTTAATGTTTTCTTTAAAGTTTGCATAGGTTACGGTCATAAAAAGTTTTCAGAATTAAAAGAATCAGCCAGGGACATGTTTTGCAACCTTGTTTAACAGTTCTCGCAAGTGAGGAGGGAATTGATCTCTACTCCAGTTTTAGCATGCAACTTCCTGCCAATCTGTACTTATTTTGCATGTATGTGCTTCTGAACTAAAGCACAAGTTATAAAGAACACAAAACGGCCTGCAGGTGTACCTGTGCAATTTGTAGCCTTACCTACAAAATAACTTTACAAATCAGAAATTATTACAAGTCATTACAAGAAAACAAAATGTTTTTGATAACAGTTTATTGTCCTGCCTACTTTATCATTTAGAAAAAGAATCCCAAGATTTTGCCTCCTGTGTGTTTTCGCCTTGCTTCCTCATGGTCCATGATGCCAGCGGAAGTTGTGAGCACAATATACCTAAAAAAAAAAAAAAAAAAAAAGTTTACCTGTCCTCTGCATGGAAATTAACTATTGATGTAATAAATGGTATATCCATCATACTACGACCAAAGGTCAGTAGCATTACCCTTTCCAATCATATTCCCAGGTCCTGGTAACCCATGTCCCCGTAAGTGATAAACTTTTGTTATGGTGCCAATATTTATTACAAGACCTAGAGATACTGTCAGATCTTACCAATTAGTTTTCCCCATCCACTAAACTTTACCCCAATACTCACAAAACCTTCATTCATTGACTCTTGTTCATGAATAAATAAAAAGGAAAAAAAATAAAAAAAAAACAACTGAAGCGCAGGGAACAATACTACAAAAACTTTAATATTGCCCAGTCAAAGTCCTCACATGGTTCTTATAAATCCCAGAAACCTTGCCACTATATGAACCAGGATATGATAAAGGCGATTCTCCTTTATATATAAATTTCTTATCTTAGCTCTATACTCAACCTTAACTACCACATTGAAAGCCAATAGCTTGCTGAACCACTCTTAGCAGAGGTGTACATCCATTCTAATTTTTTGATTGATTTTGGAACCACTTTCACACATCAATATATGTGGCATCCTAATCTAACAGGTATATAAACCCTTTTGCCAAGGGCTTTGCATCTTAATAGAATTGTGAACTACTGTCAGAACTCAAAAAAACAATATATAGATATTGTACAATCATGTAGTGTTCTCCCCAGAAATTTTTTTTCAGCCGGGTGGCGGGAAACTGCAGTGGGGTGGTAAAAAACAAAGTGGACAGGGCTAGACACAGAAAACTTAGAGCTCCTAGTTAATTATGCCATAGGTATCCAGGAACCTCTACTATTGCGTCAGTGTTCTACCTACCCCTTATCCTTTGTTCCAACTTTCTAATGACTGGCTTGTTAGAACGCACAATTCTTCCATTTTGTTTTTGTATAATGCGCCAACAGTCCAATGCCGTGTATTTTTATCCAACTCCATAGTGTTCCATGTTTTAATAGTGTAATCCTTTGTAGTAGTGTAATATTGTGATAAATGTGTCTTAACAAATTATGCTTAGTTCACATTGGCAGTAAAAAAAAAAAATGCCCCTCCTGAGTGAATACTTGGCCAACTGCTGGGCACCTGGGATTGGTAACAGGCAGTAAGTTCCTAGTGAGGGGTAAAAGCAGCAAATGCAACCTTACTGCCGATGTGAATTCAGCCTACCTTCAGATGTCACCTCCTAGCGCTATGCCTAGGTAACACAAAGAGCATCATGCATGTGATCCCAGATAGGGGTAGAACAGCCAGTGCCCTCTTCTCATCACTGCCAAAAACAACAACTTCCTGTGAAATTTATCCTCCCACAGTATGATCACAAAAAAAAAAACAAGCTGTCATGTCTCAGTAAATGTCTGTCAGACAAGCTGAAAAATTTCTCAGTTTTCCATCTCCAACTCACTGGTGGGTTTTGGGAGTTAGACTTAAAATGGTACTAACTGAGGTCAATTTTTTTTGATAATACATGACATTAAGCTTCCATTGCTGTACACATTCCAATGTCTGCCACCCTAGTCTGCTCTGAATGATTCCTAAGTGTGCAGCATCCCCATTGTAAGATTTCCCTGTTACTGATGTTCATTCAAGTTAGAATTCTGTATCTTTCAAAACTTGAAAACAGACCATGATTGTTAAAAGGTAGTTTCCACAATATATATGAATAATTATAATAGAATATGGTGCAAGATACAAACCATGCTGTTGCTACAAATCACACTCAACTGGAGCATTTTGCAATCATGTAAAAATGTACTATTAACCATCCTACTGTAAAAGTAGATCAGGAAAGATTTAACACTACAATATGCCGGCAATGCATTTAAATGGAATTTGTAAGCAAAACATGTTGCTTGTATCTTGCACCACATTAATTTCTAATTTTAACTATTTTGCAATCATTTACTACTCTTAGCAAGCTTTGCATTTAACTGGCTATTTTGCCAAAATAACATTCAGCACTAGTTTAATTTTTAATTTATGAGGAAAGCAAATAAAGTATATACTTCAGGCAGTAAAATTTGAAGCCACACACACCTCACCAACGCATTAAAAAAAAAGGAACCATTAACGTAGGATTATAGGGACTACATACTGTCTCATTTCCATTACTTAAAGTATTTTACTCCCAAACAATGTTAACTAACTCATACGCTCTGGGACAGAATGCAGCAAACCTGAAATCCTACTACTACAACTGCCCTGTATGCAGAGACATGGCCAATTGTAAATTTAGGTGCATTCAAACTCAGCGTATTTTGGTCACTGATGCAGTGGTCTTTGACACCAATACAAATTGTTACACTTAAAGAGTTATGTGATTGTTTATATAGCCTTCTGCTAAACTTACCCAAACTGACGGGAAGGCAGGAGGTTGTTCTGCCACTTCTCCAGATCCTTCAATTGCACATCGAATCTGGGGCTGATGACACCACACTGCAAAAAGACCAAATCAAAATTATATACTGCATAATATAAAAAACCAACATGCATTTTAATCATTCTCCGCTATAAGCAAAATAAACAATTTCTGGTCAAGAAAGCAATCACATCCATTTGCAAAGAAAAATTGTCACAATTAAGCACTAAAGGGGGACAGATTATGAACCTATTTCGGTCAAACATAAAATCTAAAAACTATCAGAGGGTTAGGAAACCCAAACCAAACAGTACCCCAAGAAGTTCACTTCAGACTTACTGTAGCACAGTCAGTTAGAAATGTCACTTCATAGCAAAGCTGTAAGAGTGGATTGTACTGAAATCCTTAGGGATTCTTCTCCTGCTCTCCCCATGTCACAATGGTGGCATAGGGCACATTGGGAGGAATCATAATAGCCAAGTAAAGAACATGCCATACAACATTATCAGAAATAATGAGTAGGATTGCCACTGTAAACCCACAAATTGCACACAAGTTTCTGACAGACCAGTTTACCACCTTTGGCATTTTGCAAATGCCTTACCTGGTCCTCCTATAAACACAATAGGATTGGGCATGCACAGATGGAGCAGCCTGCACTCTTTTAGGATACATGTGTATCCCACGAGGCTGTTGGTAGCCAATTTTGTCTTTATTTCCCTTTATATAAAAGGGTAGGTAACCTTTATACAAAGTAAAATGATAGGCTTTAAAGCTCTGCAGAAAATTGCTAAACAAGCGCAGATAAATTTAAAAAGCAATTAAGTACAGGCAGAGTATAAAATGATTCTCTTTACAGCAGAATGGGTGCATGTATATCATGTCAACACATCAGAAAATACTATATACATACTCTGCAGCAGCTAGTATGATGGCCAAGGGGGAAACAATTTCTGTCCTGTGGCTCTTCACAGAACACAGCATTATCAGAGGACTATAGAAGTTCTCCAACAATCTTGATTAGCAAAGCTAATATTTCTGACATCGCCTGGGTATGCTGGGATTGTACACAAAGACCGTCTCTCCTGCAATAAAGAGCTGCCTGCTCATGATGTTTTTAAAGTTTAGCTTTGCTTTAAAACAAAGCACAAAAGAAAATATATAGCAGCCTTGACATCTTTTTTATGTAGATTTACATTCAATTCCTGCCATGTAGACTCCAAAAAAAAACAAAACAAAAAGCACAGAAAACAATGAGGAAAACCCATTTAGACGTCTCAAAGGTTGATTAATGACAATCAAGGAAAGTGAATGTTCAAAACAGTGACAATCATCAACACAAACCTAGGGGTGGCGCTAACCCCATAACAAACCATTCAAATTGTAAATACACACAAATTAGGGGGAAGGTTAAGTAAGGATTAGATTTGCTTTAACAAGCATGTCGCCAAATTTGCCGTACACCAGTTAAATCTCGTACCAATCTCACGAACCTTCCGCTATTCCCGATTATGCAGAAACTTGCCACTTACTATTGTCTTGTTACCCTGAGGCCCCTCAATATATGGTGGCTGAGGAGCTTCCCACATTGCCCTTCAGAATGACTATACATACAGTACGTACTGGAAAGTATATGCAAAGTCAGCTAGCAGTTTGTCTTCACTAAAAGACAACTTTTTAATACACAGATTGCTGTAAAAAAAAATGTAACCTCGCACACTTTATAAGCTAAAGTTAAAAAAAAAAAAAAAATCAGAATATCCTTATGTGCTGGGAAATATAGAAATTATAATAAATAAGTACTGACAAAGTGCTATAGTGTTATCAAACAACTGGGACCATTATCTCATTACAGCTTATTCTAAATGAAAAATGAATAGGACTAATGCTGTAAAAGGTTGTGTTTTATCAATAAAAGCAAACTTTCTCATCAGGCTACACAGCTTTTCCGGTCACCTATCTTCTCAGAATAATACTGAGCCCAGAGAGGACAAGATGACCTAGGAAGACATAAGTGGCGTTTCCATCCTGGAGTGTCAGATGGAAATTATAGGAAAATATATATAATGGAAAGCTACACCGAAGCCAACCCAAGAGGGCCATCATCCCCTCCATTTGCCACAAGCATCCTCGTGTGAAACAGAGCTCCCATGTGAATGTGCTCCAAAACACAAAGAACGAACAAGTCCAAAATGGGGTTTAAGCAGACTGTCAGCGACTTACTGGTAAAAAGTTCACAAGCCCTGATAGCCGAGGATTTTGAGGAGCTACCCAACCATACCCAGTGACTGTATGGAGTTTTTATGAAATAGCAACAAAGCAATGACAAATTGTGTACAAAAGCCAACAGCCTATGCCATGAGATTAGGTGTGTAATGTGTAAGAGTGTGTAATGGTGCAACCTTCTCCAGACACGGACATTCTGAAGATGAAGTTTGACATCGAAGTATCAATGCAGACACTGACAGGTTTAATATTATTTACCTAGCAGATGTATTTGTTCACCTGGAGTTAAATAAAATTTCAAGCTCGATTTTTTTTTTACTTGCTACACAACTTACCTTATTAAGTCTTCCTGTTAGATTGACAACAATTTTTCCGGCCCTGTGATCATCAATGATTTCAAATTCACCAATGTAACCTGCAACAGATAAAACCATCTGAGAATTAAAACCGTTGTTTTGTTTAATAAGGACTTTATTTGTTTGCAGGCCAAGCATTAGACACGGTAACTGCCAATGAGATTTTAAAGGTCCCTTTGCTCATTTAGGACAAAATGACTGACAATGTCCCTCCCCCATTGCAATGGCATTAATGTCTCCCAGTGTCGGCCATCAGATGTTGCAGTGATGTAACTCTTGAACACGTAACAGTGCTAGGGCTTTGTGATGAGGGAGAAGGTGACAAGCTCACCCATACCCGGAAGTACTTGGCATCTGATGGCCAACCCTGCCAGCAAGAACATACGGTGGGAGTGTAATGAAGCGCTGAGTGACCATGTCTAAGCACAAGAATCTATAACCCTAAATGTTAAAGAAGAATTCTTACCATGCTTCATCATCACTGTAAGGAATCGCACAATCACTTTTGAGCACGGCCTGATGAGAACCTGGCGCTTGCCACGTTTCTCTGCATTGTTGATGCTTTTAAGAGCATCGGCAAGCACGTTCATACGAACCATGGTGCCTGGAAGAAAACATAGTATTAAGGGTTTTGGGGAAGATAAAAACATTCAATGCTTTAAGTGACCTATTCTACTACTAAAGAAGTAAACTCAATACTGCCCAAAACAAAACCAAAATAAAATACACACATTCAATCCCGCAGACGAGTCGACCAGTCTTAAGGTTTCTTCCATGGCAGGGGTGTCAAACTCAAATACACAGTGGGCCAAAATCATAAACTTAAAGACAAAGCTACAGGCCAAATGTGAAACTGAAATAGCACCGCTACTACGATTCCCGGCGTCAGCAAAACAGTCCAATGCGGGGCCATGCATAGGCAGAGAAGCTGCTGGTCTATAGACATGATTCATGCTACAATTCCCGGCATTACTTGCGTCTTTAAAACAGTCCAATGTGGGGCCACACATAGGCAGAGAGGCCGCTGGTCTATAGATGCGAGTGAAGCCGCTACTACAAGCCCCGGCATCTATAAAACAGTTCAATGAGGGGCCACACATAGGCAGAGAGCCCGCTGGTCTATAGACGTGAGTGATGCCGGGAATCGTAGTAGCGGCGCTATTTCAATGCAGCGGCGGGCCAGCTGCAATTCATATTTAGGATTCCTTCGAAGGCCAAAAAAAAAAAAAGTTGTTGCGGGCCAGTTTGACACCCCATAGTGTCGTTCGGTATCCGTCTTCGGGCAGGCACGATACACGCTGCCATCTTCTCTTCTGGGTCCTTCTTCCTACGTCCCCCAACAGACTCGAGGATGACATTTGTAAAGAAAAACTTTTCCGCCTTTTGATGAAAGGACTCCAAGCACCACAGGCATGGCAGTTTAATCACCCTGGACCCTCCTGCTATGAGTGACGTAGGTATCCCAGGAGGCTCAGAGCTCCCATTCATTCAATAGGGGATGGAGAATGGGGGGGGGCATTATAAACTCTGTTTGGTTTAAGTGCATGGTACATAGGGGGGTTCTCTACCCTTTATGTAAAGTCTGAGTTTAGGACGGCTCTATGAGCTGCATCTTCCCTGACAGCACCAAGAAACAACAAAGCCACAAGCACAGCTTTCAGTATTACAACATTCCTACCAGCATTGTACAGGAAAGTGCTGCGACCTTCAGTACAGCTTCATCTTACTGTGGGATACACACTGCTAGGACAACAACAGAACTGAACAGAAATATGTTACTGTCAGAGGGGACAGGCAGGGCAGCCTGAAACATGTTACTGTCAGAGGGGACAGGCAGGGCAGCCTGAAACATGTTACTGTCAGAGGGGACAGGCAGGGCAGCCTGAAACATGTTACTGTCAGAGGGGACAGGCAGGGCAGCCTGAAACATGTTACTGTCAGAGGGACAGGCAGGGAGCTTGGCATAGAATGCTTGAATAATGAAACAATAGCCACACAAAGAAGAAAGTGCACCGGGCTGCACACATCCTCTCACACCGGGCACATGGAGCAATAGTAATAACAATGCCGGGGCCTGGAGACAGGGAAGGCAGCTGGGGAACTACAAGTACCACAACCCCCGCACAGAGCGCCTATAGGCTGAGATTAGCTGGGCCTCTGCTCACCATACACACCCAAAGGCCCGCACAGGGGCCCCGCTGCTTCGTGCTGACAGCCCCGAGCCCTGCCACTGACATAAAGCTCTGCCCGGCTCAGCACCAAGGCGGGAGGTGGCCCAGAGATTTACTCTCCCAGCCCCGTCACAAGGCCTAACCGCTTCCATACCGAGCTATGCCGACAGCGCCGAATCCCTGCTACATAAAAACCAAACCGGCGAGGCGGAAAACAGCAGGATGGCGAAGATATAAAACAGATTTCACTCAGGCCCGGGATTCTGCTTTACTCACCGGGTCTGCAGTATGGCGGAAAGAGGGAGGAGGAAGAGCTCGCGGGGCCATATGGGAAATATTCTAACTCTCGCGAGACTCGATTTGAGATCCTATTGCACGCTTCAAGGCAGGCATTAGTAATGTATTTCCGAGTTTGTGAATAGGATTTCTTGTGAACAATTTCTATTGATTACAATAGCCTGCGCGTGAGAAAGCTGACTGGAGCTGTTTCCTTTTTTAAATTTATCATTACTATTATTATTTTTATTTTATATTATTAATATACTATCATAATCATTATTATTTTATTATTAATATTATCATTATTATTATCATTATTTTTAATATTATCATTATTATTGTGAATATTATTATTATTATTATATGTACTTTCTGTGTTATACATTATTTAGCTAGGTTTTTATAGCACTATTGTTTGTTTTAATGATTTAACCTATTTTTTTTTTTTTATCCTAGGCCATTTGAAGCACACCAATATTGTCCACCTCAGCTCTTGCACCCATTTACCTCCTATGTACCAGAATAATGTAAACACTTTGGGTCTATTTATCAAGCCATAACTTTGTTACCTCAATATTCAATCTATACTCAAAATGATGTAACAAAACAAGACAAATGTGCTTCGGCAGTAACAACAGAAAAATAAAAAAAATGACAAAATTGGTTTCAAAATTAATATTATTATTATTACACAGTATTTATATAGCGCCAACATAATACACAGCGCTGTACAAAGTCCAAAGTCATGTGACTAGCTGTCCCTCAAAAGGGCCCACAATCTAATGTCCCTACCATAGTCATATGGCTTTACACAGTCTAAAGTAAAATTTTGGGGGGAAGCCAATTAACCCAATGTAGGAAGAAACCTGAGTAAACCTATACACACAGCAAGAACCTGCAAACTACATTGGGACCTGGAACCTAGCACTGCAAAGGCCAGAGTGCTACCCACTGAGCCAATAAATAATAATGGAGAGAAGAGGAAGGAGTTGAATAACTCAGCAGTAAAATAATAACACCTTTGTAAACGGAAAGCCATCAATCCCTCTGGAATTGTAGTCCAGTAGGTCCCGTGCCGTCCTGTCTTCCTTCTTTGTTCGGACACGGAGTGGAAACCAGATACTACCTGCATTTGGGCTCTTCTTCCTAAGTAATCCAATCTCATACTGTGCAGACACAAGATCCAGTGATGCTTCTTCCAAAAAAAAACTGAGAGCACTTTTTTTTCCATTACTGGAAAGGAGCAGCCAAAGCGGTTAGGATGTAAGGGTAGCAGGTAGCAGGGTAGGGCCATTTTTGTTTAACATGCTTCAATAGACTCATGGGTCAAAGTGAGGAAGCCATTTATACTAATGGGGTCACTACCTCATGGGGTGCTACAGATGTTCACTCTCTAGTGAAAAACAAAGTCACAGGGAGGTAGAGATTTTTAGCAGAAGAGACAATATTCACATTTTCACTTGCCAAAAATAAATGATGTTGTTTTTTGTTTACATGGCGCATGCATGAATAGACCCAGATGCCCGGGGCAATGTAACGCCTGTGTACACGTAGGAGTTACATCATCAGTGGCCATCTATAGGCTGACGAGGATCACCGTGGACCCGGAGGAGTCAAAAGCGAAGATGTGTACTACTAGTACTGTGTAGTTGTTATGGTTATCTGCCTCTCCTGCTGGTGGTGCTGAATACTTTGTTACGATGAACGTCCACTGACCACCAGCAGATGGCCTCATCTTGGAAGCACTCTATGCAAACAGCTGGGAGCTCCCTTTTTAAGGTTCTGCCCTTCCTTGAGTCCTTTCCAGATCCTCAGTGTTATTTAGCCTGCTACGCTCACTGGCCCTGAGCTTGTTGGTACCCTTTGTCTTATACGTTTCTTAGTTGTTTTTGGCGGTGTTTGGTATTTTCTAGATTGTCAGTTTTGTGTACATTATTTTTTCTCATTTGCACAATTCTTAAACTTGATTTTACCCATCAGTGGTCTTGCAGTTACTGCCATTCATAGCAGTAGTACTAGTAATACAGAGATTTCCTTGCAGTCCTGGGATCTGGACTGCCACCTGCACCTTCGTAATTACTGGCCAATAGAAAGTTGAGTGCATTTCACCACATCGCTTGAAAATGCACAAAGTTGCATTCCATGTAGATAAAGTAGATAAAGATGGAGGACTTCTGGTGTTATTTAGGAAGGTATGTTAAATTATTTGTTCTGACAAGCTGCCTGGTTATGTTCTGTATCTTAACAGTTATATGGTAAAACTACTATTCAGTTTCAACGCAAATTCTACATCTGTCTGTTCTTTTGTTTGTTTGCTGAGATTCAACACATCTCACTCACTCCATGACTCTGTGCTACATTTGCTTTACATGTTGTTGTCTGTGACAGGCTGACAGAAAAACATAGAAATGTGATTTAAACCTAAATGTTCACAGCAAATCCCCAGTATTACTGGCAGAAAACAGGAGACACCCTACTGACAACTAGGAGATGGGAGTAGACAGGAAGTTGAGGTATCCCGGCCCTGTACAATTTATTGGTCAGACCACATCTGGAATATGCTGTCCAGTTTTGGGCACCAGTTCACAAAAAGGACATTGTGGGATTGGAGAGAGTGCAGAGAAGGGCAACTAAACTAATAAAAGGAATGGAGGAGCTCCGCTATGAGGAGAGATTAGCTGAACTGAATCTATTCTCCCTTGAGAAGAGACGTATAAGGGGGGATATGATCACCCTGTATAAATATATAAACAGTCCATATAGAGAACTCTCTTCCCAACTATTCACTGTAAGATCATTACAAAGCACAAGGGGGCGCTCTTTGCGTCTGGAGGAAAAGAAGTTTAAGCTCCGGATAAGGAAGGGATTCTTCACTGTAAGGTCTGAAAATATGAAATCAGCTCCCCCAGGAAGTAGTTTCAGCAACTACTATAGATTGCTTTAGGAAAAAGCTGGATGTTTTTTAGAAGCTGAAAATATAACGGTAATTAATATATTAAAGTAAAGATAACAGGGACTGTTGATTCAGGGAACATTCACTTGCCTCATGGAATCAGGGAGGATTTTTTTTCCCTGTTGGAACAAATTGTACCAGGGTTTTTTTTTTTTTTTTTGCCTTCCCCTGGTTTATTTATATCTGGGATATGTTTATTTACCTAGTGGTTGAACTTGATGGACTTTTTTCAACCTGACTGTAACTATGTATAATTTATTAAGGTGGAGTTATAAGGTGGAGGTGAAAGTTAAATGCCAACTTCATAAACTAGTTAGGATGGTTCACACCATAACTGTTAACCATAACACCACTCTGTTCCACACTGCACATTTTCATGCTTTGTATTAGGAATGCAATTCTAAATACACATCACTTCAAAGCGTGGAAATTTAGTGCATGGTGCATTTTATTTGCAGGGCAACATGATGTACATTGTAGAGATGTGTTCTGGTACCATTTAAAATGAATGCCACCACTATATTCATGGTGTGTTAACACACAGCGCATACTGGTACGAAACTTTTTTATAGTTGTGGATAGAGTGAGTATGCTATCTGTGCCCTGTTTCGGATCCAACATTAACTGACATTTAGGTGATTTATGAAAGCTCTCCAAGGCTGGAGAGGATACACTTTCATCAGTGAACCTGGGTGATCCAGAAAATCTAGAATATTTTTCTTAAGTCCTTTGTTAGCAAATGTTTTTTATTTCTGTTTTTCTTCTGAACCAATGGATGTGGTGTATGTTTATTCTTACTATGACATATTTGTATTTAAGCTGTTCTAGTGATTGTTCAAGAGATATGATCTTACTTTTTGTTTTGTCTTTGGCAGAGGAAATGATAGAAAATCTCCTGGACATCTGACAGGGGTCTTATCTTTCCTTATTCTTTCCAAACAAAAGAAATGGCTTTGCATGAACTAAATAGGGGTTTAATCTTTTTTATTGACAAAACAGATCAAAATGTAACAAATAACTATACATAAACAACACATGAAAGTCTACTTAACCACAAAAAAACAGGAATACAGCATTATGGTTGCATAATAATTCTGGGAACAGTAAGCCAAATCTCAGAAGGTAACAAGGGGGGAAACTTCCTGTCAACATTGATCAAACATTATCATGGGGAAACACCAGAACTAGGCAGGCAGTTAAGTATAGAGACCTTACAGTAAAATATGTGCTCAGCAGGGGCTTCCAGAGGCCCAGGCAAAAATGCTAAAGTATCCATATCTAAATGTACTCGCTGAGTCAGAGAAGCAAAGCCATACTGACCAATGTAAAATGATGGCTTCAAAAGGATCACCATCTTCTGCCTTTTGTTTGCATACACTAAATTAAATAAAATTATTCCCCCAGCTCCAGTCTTCTTCATTACATTCAATACGAGACCAGCAGCCACCTCTGGCAGGTATTCAGTAATCCTTTAGAGTTGAGACTGCTGCTAAAAGGCTTTTGCAATGTAGGTGGCAGCAATACATTGCAAAACAAAGCTGACACCTACATTGCACAAGCCTTCCAGCAGCAGTCTCAACTCTAAAAGGATTACACAGCTCAACAACAAAAAATTCACTTGCCGAAGATTTTTCAATATATTTAGTGTATTTCAGGTCTTCTGAATTTAGAAATGACATCTGTTTCATTGAATTGGATCTAGTTCTTGTGATACAGGTATTGGAGTAGACGATTTTACCAACAACAAATGTTAACACAGCATATTATTATCAATATTTACACTGACGTTTTGCATTTTATATAATAAATGTAGCATTGTTTTCATGAACCTTTCATTTGTCTTCTTTTTATTCATGCATTTTTTTTTCTTACAGAAATATGAGTTCTTCAAGAAGAAGGTGTTTAAATGATCCTAATGTATTATGCTACATTTTTGGTGAATATTTTCAGCAAAAACATTACAGAATTTGTGAAACAAGCATATCTTGCATATTTTGGTATTAAACCGGGGGACCAAGATAAGTATTGGGCCCCCCATATGGTATACAAAACTTGTGAAGAGTGTCAACGTATGTGGAAAATGGAAAACTGAAACGTTTGAAATTTGGTATACCTCTGGTATGGTGAGAGCTCAAAAATCATCATAATGATTGTTATTTTTGTGCTGTGATTGTAAAAGGTTTCAATCATTATAGGAAAAACAAGTTGGAGTACGGTGATTTAGAATTAGTGTTCAGTCCCTGATATTCCTGTATCCGACATGGAGGATATACAGGGAGTGTAATCCAGGAGTTAGCAGTGGAAGTGAATATGAAGGAAGTGTTTCATCAAACCAGCAGTTCTCCCAAGAAGAGCTCAATGATTTAATATGTGACCTAAGTCTGTCACAACAAGCATCTGAACTTTTAGCATCCAGGCTAAAAGAAAAGAACGGTCTGAGACCGGAAGATAAAATAATGGTTTATAGGACAAGAGAGGTGACACTCTTAACATATTTCAGTGAAGATGAAGACTTCATGTACTGTTGTAATATCCCTGGACTACTACCAGCCCATATGGGAGTACCAGAATACCAAGCAGAGGACTGGCGGCTTTTCATAGACAGTTCCACTCGAAGTTTGAAATCTGTTTTACTGCATAATGGCAACTGCTTTGCATCAATTCCAATTGGCCACTCAACAAAACAAAGAAGAATATCAAAATGGTCTTACAAAAGCATTGCTATCATGAACACCAATAGTCCATATGTGAATAATGCTCTGTTTTATGCTCTGTTTTTTGGACAAAACCTGGTAGTCACCTGTAGCAAAGTCTATCTTTTCTGTGGGGTTCACTAGCAAACGCTGATTTTTCAAAGTCTGCACCTCAACCACACCTTTCTTTCTTGAGCCACAGCAGAAAACACCAGGAACTAGGATAAGTCTGATGTCATTTATTTTTGACCTTGGTAAGTAACAGTGTGATGAAATCATGTATGAGGCAATACAGAGGTCAGCTGGCACTAACCAGCTACTCTCATAGAGACTAGATACATATGAAGCCATCCAAGTCCTGGTGCTTTGGCAGCTCCATACAAGTTTTAGGACAGCTAGATCAGCTGCTGGCTCCAAGTGCCTCAGCAACCAAGCTTTCAGTGCAGAGTTCATCATTGCTTAGTCTCCTGCACCCTCAGTGACTTCCACATCTACTACACTTTTTTAGGGATTTAAAAATGGTGAACTTCCTAGTTGGACAGCAAAATAATAACACAAAGTTCCCATGTTTCATCTGCTTGTAGTATAGTGGAGCAAAGCAGGATCACTGGAAAAAAAGTGGCATGGCTCCCAAGGGAAAACATAAAAAAAGGTGCAGCGAACTTCATTAACGTGCCAATGGTTGACAAAGAAAGAATAATTCTCCCTCCACTACACATAAAATTGGGAATAATGAAGCAATTTGTCAGAGCTCTTAACAAGGACGCTGATTGGTTCAAATACATTTGTGGATTCTTCCCTGGAGTACTGAAAAATTAAAAGCAGGAATCTTTGATGGACCCGAGATTCAGAAACTGATAAATGATTCAAATTTCACAAGTTACATGACTGATACTGAAGCTTCTGCCTGGCACAGCTATGTCATGGTTGTTAAGAATTTTTTGGGTAACCATAAAGCACAAATTTATGAAGAACTGGTACAAAACTTGCTCTTAAACTTTAACAATTTGGGTGCTACTATGAGCATAAAGGTACACTATCTCCATACCCATTTCTAAAAATTTCCAGAAAACCTTGGCGATTTCAGTAAGGAACAAGGGGGGAGGTTCCATCAAGATATAAAGGTGATGGAAGAAAGGTATCAGGGCAGATGAGATAGACACATGATGACAGACTACTGCTGGAGTCTTCAACATGATTGTCCTGATCATCAGCATGAAAGGAAATCATACAAACACAGTTTTTCATGGACATTAAGTATTTCAAAAAATTTAATTTTGTATATGTAGGCATATCTAGTTTAATTTTGCTTAATGTTTATGTTTCATTAGTTTTCCATGAGATTAATATTGAGGTAATTATTTCAAAAACTAGAGCCAATCTAGCAAAACCAATACAATATTTGGAATCTGTGCATCAAACATAACATAAAATGACTTTAATCTGTTTGGAAAGAAAATGTTTGTTGACCAGTGTTATTGAATACCTGGATCCTATTTATCTTTTTCTCTTAAGGAAACCAACATACTTTAAGGCGGAAGCCACATGGCGAAAAGCATTGGTACAAGAAACGTTTCATATGACCATTACTTAACATCCAGGGATCTAATTTGTCTAGTTATTTGGTCCTTTACCCCATGAGGATGACTACTCGTAATTGTTGTATATTGTACTACTGACTGTATAAAATACTTTTACATCAATATAACTATTTACTGCCAAAAAGAAAACTCAGCTTCTATCATTTTTCCTTCTGAAAAATAGTTTTCCATATTCTACTACCGGTAATTAAATTATAAAACACAATAAACATAAACACCTAGGAGAAAGACTGCAACCTTGTATGTTTAGTCCAGTGTTGCAAGACACACTTCTGTAGAGCAGGACTGAGAACAATTAAATGGCAAGAATGGGTGTTCCTAGGTATTTGTATGCAAACTGTCCTAGATAACACCACAAACATTACTGAATCTCCATGACTGGGTCATCCTCACACCACTAAACACAAACTCCAGTCTTTATGAAAATACAAATTTCCAGACTACATTTCTAGCTTAACAAAAGGCACACTATGAGGTATATGTATTCATTTTTTGCCTGTAGATTCAATCCTGTTTTTGCTCACATTTATTTCCTGTCAGGGTTTTTCCTATTGCTTCAGTTTCTTTTGATTATATTTTGCCCATCCAAAATTTGTTGAATTATTCTTCAAAATAGCTAGGATTTGCTCCAAAGGCATTTTTACTTTCAGATGACATTCTACCCTGTAGTATTAGTTTCAAGGTTTTTAGAGTCAAATTGTCACCAGAATTGCTTGGGATGTTTGGGGGACCCAAGGGACAATGCCCCATAACAAAAAAAAAAATAAAAAAGCATGCGAGTCTGTCCAAAAATAACATAATATTAATAATAACAATAATATTCAGAAATTGACAATTTTTAAATGTAGGCTTTTGCCGGCCACTCACCTTTTATGTGAACTGCAAAGCACCTGAACATAGTATTGTCGGTAAAATTGTGGGGGGGAGGTGGGTCAGGGGGATCTATAGGAGCATTTTCCAAAGAAAAGAAATTTTAGATATAGGGAACCCTTTCACCCCCCAAAAAAAACAAAACCATTTATATGGTAATTAAAGTGTTAATTAATCTGAATGGCCTTCATTAGTATCCCAATAGGTTTTTGTATTATGTGACACTTTCACACATTCCTACTGCTTGGAAACCAATAGTATTATAGTGGGCTGGGTTACAGTTGTAGTACAACCCCCCCCCCCAAAAAAAAAAACAAAGTTTTACAAAACCTACAACCATGTTATAAATGTTATCATTAAATAACATTGTATTATTTTGTACTACAACTGTTACTGTTATACATAGAGCCTTACATACTCTAGTTTTTAAAAGGCCTATATAGTATACTTTTTCTAAATCTGATCTTCAGACACAAGTACTTTTTATTTACATACATTGTTCATAAAGTACAAAAGGTATATATATATTTGTTTTGTATGTATCACATGGCTTCACAAATTACAAGAGGTGGATAAAAGACTAATCCCAGTGGCAGAAAGATTTACATATCCATGTAGCCCTAGGCTAACTAAAACCAAACAGCATGTGTACAAGTAATAAAAGTATCAGTAGGACAATCATACTAAACAGGAATGGATGTTCTAGATGTGGTGGTTTAACCTTTAAAATCTCCACCATGATTCAAAGTGAGTATAGCAATACAAGATGGTGATCTCACAAATGGAATTGTTACAGAGGTGTTTCCAGATGAGCTTTAATGTCTCTTTTTATGGGAGATGACAGCAAGATTGAGGACCTTAACCAGCAAGATGGGGAACAAGATATTTGGAGCAGCTGATATGAAATACATTAAACTTACCTTCCTAATAAACGTACAGGAGATATCTGTATGATAACATAGTGTAATATTCAGGTGTATAACTTATTTTTGTTATTTTTTTATGTTAATACCCCTCTTCTCTGTCAACTTTTTATTCTCATTACCTATCCAAGTAGTGACTGAAAACATAATGAAAATGTAACCAATGAGAGAGGGAAATAACCTTTAAACACTAGTATTAAATTCTGTATTGGGTGGAAGGACGGCAGTGCATGGAAAAATTGACAGTTTGCTTGTACTTTTGTGGACCTGAGGTATCTCATGTCACACAGGACCCAAAAGTTTTACAGATACTAAAGTGGCCCACAAAAAGCATTTTTGAGCCATATGGAATAAGTAAAAATGTCCTTAAATTGTTGCTTGCTGCCTGGATCAGTATTTAACCTTGAATATCCATATGTAAGGTCTAAAACCTGACCAGGCTTGGAAATCCTTATTCCAAATTTCCACTTCTGTATAGGGCGTGTTTTTGTTAATGTAAATAAATTGACTAACTGGGGTGTCGCTGTGTTGGATAGCTTGTGTAAAATAAAGCTGGAAGACCACCAGGCCCTGTATGTACCATTTCTATTTTAAGATATTTATTTATTATTGTTTTCTTTCTGTGGTGTTATGTGTGCTTTCGAAATGGGACAGAAAGAATTCAAGAGAGAATATCACGAGCAAACTAATGATGCAAGCTTCAGGTATTGGAGTTTATACTCATACATAATTTCCACTCATATACTACTACTTCTTTTTCCTTTGTGAGGAATACTCAATCATGTACGGTTTTATAATGGATTGATATTGAAGAGGAAATACTCTTTATTTTAAAGTCCTCTCCCCTTTATGTTTATATATTCTATGATGTTTTTGATAAATAACAGTGTCCAAAAAGCCACTTTGAAATGGATAACTAGGGAGCTTTAATCATGACAGAGTCCTGAAACTGATGAACAAAGTTTGTTTTCCACTTTACTTTAGGAAACTTTTGTCTTCCCAGGTAAACAGCCTTCTAAAAAACAAGAACAGAAAAACCTCTATTTTGATGAGCAGAAATTCCATTCACCTAAAACTATAATAATGATGAGCATAACTCTCTTTCTGATGCTTTGCAAATCCTGAGCACACTGTCCTCCTTTACTGACCCTGAGGCAGCAGACATGAATATGCAACAACTTCATCATCCAACCCTGAGCATTGACTCCCTTCTCTAATTTCTAAATCTTACCCCATGACTTGTGCTCTAGACCCCATTCTCCATCTCCCTCAACTATTTTTTTCAAGGCACTCACTGCCCTACCTTGTTTGGACAAGCAATTTTATTTAAAAAAAAACTCTCTTGACCATAGAGTACTTTCTTATAAAATACCTTATTTTTGCATAGACCCTTTACTTCCAAAGCCGATTCAAAATTGTTTGACTAGATGTTTACAAACTTCTTATGCAACCCCCTAAAGTCCAGTTCCTGCACCCAGCATGCCACTGAAACAACTCTTACCAAGCTATCTCCTGCAAAATCCAAATGTCTTTCCTTGATACTCATCTATTCCATCTTTCTAAAGGTGCATACACACTTCCAATTTTTATCGTTCCAATCGAACGACGAACGATCGATTGGGCAAAAAATCGTTCGTAAAAAAGTAACCGACGACGCCGACGAAAGTCGCTGGAAACGAACGACCGGACCGGCGGATCGGATTGGACGACGATCGTTGAACATCGTTCGTGTGTACGGTCGTTCGTTGATCGTCCATGTTCAGAGCATGCGTGATGAACGAACGTCCGTTCACTTTCCTGTCGTGCACATAGTTCCTCTATCGCTTAAACGATCGTATCTATTGTGTGTACAATATCTACGAACGATCGTGTCGTTACCTCTATGTGCAGTATCGGTGCTATACGATCGTTCATATATATCGTGCAGGAACGTTCGTCGTTCGTTTTCCGACGATAATAATTGGAAGTGTGTACGTTTCAGCATGGTTGATTTATTGGGTTGCGTGTAGATGTAAAGTACTTTGAAATGTTCCACTGAAAAATCCAAACCATGCACATGTATGGTCAGATGGTTAGGTGCAATGGCTGGGTTGGTTTACCAGTCTACTGGAACCACAAGCTTGGCATGCGAATGTGGTACATTGCACGTCTGCCTTTTTATCATGGATTACCTTCACTAGCGATTGCTGTGACAATTCAAGATAAAATAACCACAGTATGGAGACTGATTTTTTTTTTTTTTTGATGACCTGAAACAGTATGTATGTTTGTAAAGCCTCACATCATTCTCTACATACATACTTTTTCCAGGTAAGAGACCCAGTGGGCTCAATTTATAAGGCAATCCCTGGTGGGAATCTTCCAGGCTCATGTGTTTTAATGGCAGTAATTGATTCCCACCAGGGAATGTTTGGGTTTTGCATTTATTCCCATCACCAGTACTGCAGTTAGGTGGGCGGAGGGACACGTTGTGGATGTCAATAGTGGACATTCTTGCTCTAGTGCAAGGGACACCAGCTTTATTATAGCGCAAAACTCAGTTGTTGTAGTGTGCTCACATGAAGAGAACAATCCAAATATTCCTAAAATAATTAACATGCATCTTTTTTTTTTAAGTTCTTAATGTAATGAGATGGGCTCTGGTTTTTATTGCTCTCTGGGTCCCAGCTGGGATCATGTATCATTTCCTAAAAGGACTGGGAGGTGGGTATCAGCAGATTCATCATCTTCGTTTTACCAGCGGTAGGGAAATTGCCAGTGTCAGCCCTGGGGAGAACTTGCATATTGGTAGTAGATCCTGATAATGTTTAAAGTAAACCCAAGATTTAGCAGCACACAATAAGATATATATTTTATACATCAAAACCCGTTCTGTGCCTACTTATGGTCTATGAACCTCATGTGTGCAGCAATCCCCCATTCTAGTAAAGCAGGTTGTGATGGAGGCTATGGAAGAATGAATAAACAAAAAAAATAGGGTTTAACCATTTCAGGCTCTGCTAAAGCATGCTTCAGATATACCGTACAATAAACATCCAATACTTGACTTCCCAACACTCTTCATGCAACCTGAACAATACCTGTACTTAACCCCCCCAGCACAGAAGAATAAAAATAAACACAACTATGAATTTCTTATACACCAAGTTTTATTACATCCACTGACAGCAGGAAGACACATACCTTGCAAGAGAAAAAACAAACACAATAAAAACATTATACACAAACAAATAAAGGATAAAAACAAAAAATATTTACAAGATGAGGACAGGAAAACATACAAAAAAAAGGGACACAGGAATTTTGTCCACAGGTCATGGACACTACAGCAGTTTGTCAAACACTGGAGATAAAGACTTTGTACACTACAGAAACATTACAAGTTTCAGTGCAACAATTTTAGAAATATACAGCGTTGGCAGTTATTGGGGAAGTGATCGGCAATGTTAAGGTCAGGCATATATTATTTATCCCCAAATACCAGACACAGAACAAAAATAAAATGCTCCCATGGAAGTTTCAGTGTAACAATTAGCTGGAAATTATTCATTCTTTTTTTCTTTTTGCTTCAAAAGTTTGTTTATTTCTCGCTTTCCCATTCCTACGAATTTTGTAATAACTCCATGCTTGTTGAGACCAGGAAGCAAAAGTGCAACACTCACTGTAAAGAAGGAAGAAATTACATATAATACTCAATAAAATAAAATCCACATATGTGACATATAAACAAAATGCAATGCCTTCTAAGCCACAATCTCAACCACTAAATTGTTAGTCACTGCAAGTAAAAGCAGTGTTCTTAAAGAGGAATAGTGGCCTTAAAGCAAAGGAAAAAATATTATTACTACCAATATTAATACAGAAGAGAATAAAAAATAAATAAAAACCCTTTTCAATGCAATTTACTGCGTAAAATTCCAAAAATCCAGCATCTGCAAGGACTATCACATCGCATCATTCCAAGCCAAACAATGAAGACATCTGAAGTCCTTGCTTCAGTGCCACAGATCATACAATCTAGGCTGCCTTGGCTAAAGGGAAGAACAACCAATTACAGGGAATTTTAAATGCAAAATAGGTTACTTGCTCCAACTATGTTCCCCTAACAAGAAAACTCCTATGTATATCCATTGGGAAAAACAAGCAAGGACTTTCAATAAAAAAAGTCCGAAAGATCCGCCCAACATCATCATAACTCACGCCACCAACACCTGCAAATAACAATGGAGCAATGGAATATATTATACTACCTCTGCTAACAATTAAATAAATGAATATGACTTGCTTAGGCTACGCTCAGGAGGCAGAATACCACTCATTACAACGTGCTGGGAACAGAATAACAAGAGGTTTTAATACTAAATGCCAGAATCATTAAAATAGATTGGTGCACAATTAACTGAATATCCAAACCTAAATACAGGAAACACTTACCTATAAGATAGGTCAGGAAAAGGTTATGTACCTGCTGTCCAATCCAAGCTACAACAGCAAGAGCTGTGATCATAGACATAAAATACTAGAAAAGAAAACACACAACATTACGGACGATGAATCAAGGCCAGCACACATTTGAAAGCATTCTTTAATTAGAGAAAATGCATACGTTTAATATAGAACCTTCAAGCAAACAAAAAAGGGCTTCTTTATCGATCTGTCCCCCGGGAGTTCCCAGTGACGTCGGCGCATACAGGCATCGCAGGGGGTGCGGTGGGAATTTAAAATTATTTTGTATTGCATTCAATACAAAATACCTGTTTTGAATGTAATGCACTGGGTATTATGTCTAAAAGCTGCATATTGTCTTTCATGAAAATGTATTTTACAGTATAACTTAATAGTACGAGTATAATAAAGTTTGAAACACAAAATTATGTCAAAGTTTGTTGTTAAATTATTAAGTTTTTTTAAAATGTATTTAATTTATTATTTTGACATGATTTTTTGTTTCAAACTTATATTATACTTATATTATACTCAAACCTTTCTATTATACTGTAAAATAAATCCTCATGAAAAACAATGCACCGCTTTTAGACATCTAAATCCAGACGACATGACCGCCCAGGAGGTTAATGTCCATTAAACTGACCTGGGAGACATAAATTGCTTATGGCTCAGCCCCTGACCAACCTCTGAGGAATCCTGGATTGAGAAACACAGTTCTAAGCCAAGGCAGAGAAGCAAAAATTCATCAGTTATTGGATATTCTAAGGTTAACTGATAACCCTGTTGAGCAATGGGCACTTTGACAGGCTTATACACAATGCTAAGAGATCATGATTTACTGTTTATATATTTTGTAGAGTTTATAAAACTTCAAAAACTATTTTACTGTGTAATAATTTCTAAAGTTAAAAAACAAAACTAATTAATTTCAACAAAACTATGCAAGAGTTGTTTACCATCTTGGGCTTTTCTTCTTTCAGGACAAAAAGACGGCTCCACCATCCAATAATCCTGCGCCTGGTTTTCACAAGATTACTGCAGATTTCATGCAGCCTCTGCTGCTGCTCAGTGGTCCTACAAAATGAAGCACAACAATAAAGATCTCATCCAGTTATAGCCATAGCACTATCAACAATACATATAATATACCATAATATTATATGTATTATAATATACCAATACATATTATACACACCATGTGTTGGAACCAAAAATTCTGGGAGCCAATGTGGGAACGAGATAGTCAGCCAGACACAGGCACATAACAAAACAGGATACGCCTGAGAGAACTGATGGGTCCAGGTAATAGATCATCCTATAGAGAAGAGAAAATAGTATATAATAGTTTAAAATGCATTGTAAAGAACATTCACTGAACGAATAAAAGTTATTGAGTTGATCAAAGAATTTTAAACTGGCTGAAAACAGCACAGGCTGCACACTACCTATTGGGCCAAATTTATTAAAGCTCTTCAATGCTGGAGAAGATATACTTTCATCAGTGAAAATGGATGTTCCAGCAAACCTGAAATGGATTTGATATTGTCTAGCAAGATTTGCTGCATCAGCCAGCTTCACTAAAGAAAGAGTATCTTCATAAATCAGGCTTATTCTGTGAACCAAATGACATTTTTTTTATGTTTTAAGTGGGTCACACAACAATCAAACTCATCTAAAGTGCATATGTTCTTAGAACTCTGTAATTGGCAAATCAATGAGGACAGGAAATAACCTAATCTTCAGTTGGATCGCTGTGCTGAAATCACTGAGGTCATACTTTAGTGTAATCCCTAGAGAAAATCTGTACCGAGAGAATATGCTGGCTGCCACTGCTAACCGCTCCTGCTGGTTATTGGAAGTCACACTGATCTATTATTTATTGATGGTATCCTTTATGTGAGAAGGTAATTACACAGCTGACTATTAGTTTAATTTCACTGCCTGGAAAACAGACCATCCATATATCTGCTTCCCTCAATCATTCCTCATCTACATATCATAGGCATGAAGGTAGTGACATCTTTAAAATATTCAGTTAGGAGCTTTATAAAATGGAAAAAAAAAATTTAAGCTGCTATGTACGTTCCTAATCATTCTGGCTTCACTATCTAATGACATAATTTCCCAAAAATAAAATGTAACCAGTGACGTTTTAAAATGGCTGACCTCCTATTCTGCATGCTTTATATGAGTCAGTGACATCAAGATTAGGATGAAATCCTTGGATCTGCATCTTTAAAACAAGCAATTCTTATATTTTTATATTATATTTCTAAAACATGAGTTAAACACAGGAATCTGTGTAAAACAAAAATACTATGCCAGAATCTTTACATGCAGACTACAACTCTCCATCTCCTTGGTCCATACGCCTGTTTTTAGTGTACAAGCTAGCAAGATTCCATGTTCCTCCATTCAAACATAGAAAGCGCAAATTGGCACTTGTGTGTCTCATACACACATACATATATATATATATATATACACACCTACATACATATATATACATATATATATATATACACACACATACATACATACGGTATTTTTCCTAATTGGATGCTTTTTTATGGGGTAAATATACTTACAGGAATATAAGAGACACTGTTCCCATCAGAGCAGCTGGAAACCATGGCTTCTCCCAGCGAAGGACACGATCAGAAAGCAGGACTACTTCACCCCATCCATGAAAATGCTCCTCCAGGCTGGCAGTCTCTGCAGCCTGTAATATATAATTTTACCATTATCCTGGGGGACCTTCACAAGCAGAGTAGAGGGCATCTCTGAAAATCTTTCCAGACCTGAATACCGCTACTTCTATACATCTGCATGGCTCAAATTCTAAAGTACAAGGAGCAGAGTGGATAGCGTGCAGGTGTTCTTGCTTGGACTTGCACTGCATAAAGCCATGCTATTCCTTAGATGGGAAGCAGACAAAAAAATCTGTGCATTGTGGTAAGCTATAGGGTAAGGTAATTAAATGCATTACTTTGTGTTACATTACCATGCATTACATGGGCTTTAAAACATGTTTATGCACAGAGATGTGTAAAGAAGTCCTTAATAATATAACTAATGGGAGGAGGAGGTGCCATGTATCCGGGATGGATGTTTCAGAGAGCATTGTGGGTAACATTTTGTATGATAAATAAATAAAACTAATTCATTGTATTTAATTAGGATGTCTAGTTCAGAACACCGCACTTACAAAGAGATATAAATAAGACAGAACAAGTCCAGGGATGTGCAACAAAAATAAAGTTATGAAAAATATCAGCAGAGACCAAGTCCTAACATGTTCAGCTTTGAGGAAAGAAAAGAGGGACAGGACTGAAACCTTCTACAAACATTAGGGGTGGGAACATTTTAAAAATGAAGCAGGTGGAAAGTTCAAAACTAACCTTAGCAAGTATTTACCTGAAACCGTTTGGAACAGACTCGGCAGCGGTTATGAGTCTACAAAGTTTGTGCCAAGCATGTTCACGCACACAAATGTTATCAGACTTGACTGGTTGTCTCCTGCCGTTACTCAGCTTTTGTTTCTGTTACCTTGCACCTCACACGGCAGTGTTTTATTATACAATATTTCAGAGAAATATATTGCTGTTATATAACGCTTTTTGGTAAAAAAAAAAAAAAGAACATTTTTTTTGCAGCTAATATCTATACACAAATCTATTTTTTTCTTCATCAGACTAGTTGAGTAAAAATAAAAGATTTTCCAATGTGCAGTGTGATTTGAAGCTAGAGGAACATTTTTACACTCACTTCTGGGAATATAGATACCAGCAAATAGGAAAGGGAAAATCCATAGTACAGAGCACTTAGGCTAAGTGCTTTGTAAATTGCAGATGTATATTTCCACTTGGAATGTCAGAAAACAGCAATGTGCAGTACATACATGTTCCATGTACTAAGGCTGGTTAGAAAAAGAACTTAGGTTGCCAACTGCACTAACATTTTACCTTTTATTATCCAGTATAGGGGTCACTAAGCCCTTCACAAAACCAACTATTTGTGATATAAAAAAGATTTCAAAGAAGACTTTTAAAATGCAGATTGTACCAAAAAAGCAAAGTAAATATTTTGCTGTCTGTCACTTGGCCAGCCTATTCAACAATTGTAAAGTGTGTCTAAAGCCAAAATTTAGAAATGCATAGGGGGAGGGTTAAAGGAGATACAAATAGTAGCACTGCAGAGGAAGTATAAAGCATATATCTCAGGAAATATAAAGAGAGTGAACCTTCCTATCAGACTGGGTGCAATAATTGTGCAATAATTGTCGTTAGAACAACATATTGTGCACAATTCTGTACATGCTAAAACAATACGATTGTTCAAATACAATCCACCAATAATGTACACACACTAGATACAATTGTTTGAGCGATGCAGGAAGCGACGTATACTGGTGAAAATGTATCACAGGACAATCCACCATCACCAAACGACTGTACACACAATAGATAGGAAACAATCGTCGCCCAATTTAGATCCACGGGACGGTCGATCGATTCCAGCGACATTTCTCATTTGTCATTGACCAGTCGTTGTGCATTTTTTTGTCACCCGACAGGATTGTAAACCCTTCATATAGACAGAGATTTCCCTTTTGCAATAGGGATTCTTACCCGTCTGATTGCTCCATTCAGCATTTGCTGCGCTGCGCTGGTTTGGTTGGCAAGATACCAGACACATCCCGGCTTCACTTGCCTGATCATTCTTGCACAGCCAATCAAGCCAGGAAGGTAGCAATTTCAGAAGAAAGGAAGCCTCTGCGTATGTCTCATGTAACAGGGGTAAAGGGGCTTTTCAAGGTATTCTGGAGGCATATTTTGGGGGGCAAAAATAAGGAAATCATACTTACCTTTAATCCTACAGGTCTGTCAGGAGGTTTCTTTGTTTGGGTCCCTCGTGGTCCCAGTATCTGCCCAGAGCTGACATCATCTTCTTCCTACGTCACCCAATCCTGCACTGTGCAGGTGCGAGAACGGGAGATGTAGTTTGGGGAAAAAGATTGCCGATCTCACTGCGCATGCTTGAGAATGGCAATTTTTTTCTTCCAATAAAGAAAGGGCTCCTTCTGCGCATGTCTCAAGGGATCAAGGCATGCGCAGAATGAGCAGCCTAGAGCTGGATGCATGACATAGGTATCCCGGGAGGCTAACGGCGATGAAGACAGCCGTTAGCCTCCCGGGATCCCTTTTTTTTTTTTTCCAGGAAAAAAAAAAAAAAAAAAAGGTGTTACAGTTTACAATTTTTAAATAAAACAGTTGTCTACCCTTTAATGTAAAAAGTTTTGAGTTTATGTCCGCTTTAAGTTGGTTTAGAAAGCTTATTTTGAAACATGGAGTTGACAATTTACACACATTTGTTTATAAACGATTTTAAATAGCACCATGCTTGGATTCAATCATGATGAGTGATGGTAGGCCATGGCAGCACGTAAAGCATAAGTGTGTACTGGCACTGTAACAGAGGTGAAGGGTCTCAAAGTCAGATGGGTCAGTGTTATCAATCAATGGAGTACAACACAGAATGGTTCATTTATAGGGATCACTACAACACATCTGTGCTGGCAGGTATCCTGTACAGTAGAAGTTACAATCCCAGCATGCCATAAGATTGGGCCTTTATTCGACAATTCGGCTGCTATCGGACCGTTCCAGTGTGTCCCCTGCCGGGAGCTGTACAGTTCCTCCATCCAACCCCTATATCACCATTGTGTAATATAAGGGATCAGCGGGATCAAAAGCAGCATCTGGTGGGGGACAAGCTATGCCAGCCTTGTCAATCAAGACAGCTGAAGATATCAATGCCAGGGAGGGAGTGAAAAAAGGGCGAGTTTATTCCTACTATAAAATGTAACAAATTGTCACAAGCTGTGCAGTTTACAGCACAAACATAAAACAGGACTTAATAATATTATTAATAAACAAGATGTATATAGCGCCAACATATTATGCAGCGCTGTACATTAAATAGGGGTTGCAAATGTCAGACTAATACAGGCAGTGACACAGGAGGAGGAGAGGACCCTGCACCGAAGAGCTTACAATCTAGGAGGTGGGGGAAGTATCACACCATAGGATGGGAGATATGGAGCGGTGGGAAATAGCGACGGTTTTAAAGGACAGCAGATGACGGGCAGGCAAGTTTGAAAAGATGGGTTTTTAACCTCCTGGGCCGTACATTCCTGTCCGGATTTATATGTCAAAAAAGCAGTACATTGCCTTTCATGAAAATGTATTTTACAGTATATTAGTATGAGTATAATAAAGTTTGAAACACAAAATCATGTCAAAATAATAAATTAAAAAAAAAAATTATAAACTTTGACACGATTTTGTGTTTCAAACTTTTATTATACTGTAAAATAAATTTTCATGAAAGACAATGTACAACTTTTGGACATATAAAGCCAGTGCATTGCATTCAATGCAGTTATTTTGTTTTGAACGCAATACAAAATAATTTGAAATTCCCGCCGCGCCCCTAGCGATGGCTGCAAAGTCATCGGGGAACATCAGCGCACGGAGGACAGATCGAGGAAGAGGTCACGGCCAGAGGAGATGGGATCAGATGGCCAGGACGCTGGAGGACGCCAATGAAACCAGGTAAGCCTTTATTTTTTTTTAGCTATCCTGAGCGTGGATCGGGGTTACCACTTTCAGATTGTTAATTTTTTTCACATTCGGGCTTACTGCTCAGGAGGTAAAATGAGCAGAAAGTAGGAGCAAGCAGAATAGGACGAGGAAGACCATTCCAGAGAGTTGGGGCAGCTCTAGAGATGTCTTGTATCCGTGCGTGTGAGGAGGTTATGAGTGAGGAAGTCATTAGTAGGTCATTGGAGGAGCGGAGAGAGCGGCTGGGGCAGTATTTCTCTATCAGGTCAGAAAGGTAAGTGGGACAAGAACTATGGGGGGATTTGAAGGCAAAGCACAGGAGATGAATTTGATTCCAAGGTGAAATGGAAACCAATGGAGAGAACTACAAAAAATAAAAAAAAGGGGTGCAGCACCTCTGCGGCGATCAGGGCAGAAATGGTGCGCAGAGCATCCCGGGAGGTTCTTGTCTAGCATGCGCAGAAGGAGCCCTCTCATCACGCATGCGCAGAAGGAGCCCTCTCATCACGCATGCGCAGAAGGAGCCCTCTCATCACGCATGCGCAGTGAGATCGGCAATCTTTTCCCACAATCCCCCGACAAATCGACCAATCTGCGGGAAAAAAGGCGAGTGTGTTTTTTTTTTAATTTTGGGTTCAGTTGTGCTTTATGTGATGATGGCAGGCCGGGTAATTGTGAATAGTTCTGTGGTTATAGTGACAGGGCCTCTTAACATTGCATGCAGGGAGTGACAGATACAAGGCTATTCCTATGGCCGGTGCACCCCCCTAATGTTCTTGTCACTTCCCTATGACCATAATATGGCTCCCTCCCTTCCCCAGGCCTGTGACACAGCCAGCTACAAGCAGCCCCAGCCTTCCTCCATAGATTTATATTATTACAATGGCAGCACACTTATATAACCACAAAGAGAAAACAATGCGAGGGGCCCTGCTTATTCACCCGCTACATTCACCTATGACAGCTGTCACACACACAGCGCGCTTACCAGCTGGTTAGTGCTTCTGTTGTCTCCCTCCGCCATTGTGTCACCGCACCGTCACTAAGCAGCGTTCTCCTCCCCGCTCACACAGCACTGCCAGGCGCTGGGCAGCCGTGCCACACATATAAAGGACTTCCCGGCATCCTCCGCGATACTCCGCCCCGCCTAAAGTCTACAGCGCACGCGTGTTGTCATTGGTCCAATCAAGCATAAACGTCGCCATGACAGCCAATGGCTGCTGGTCGTCTAATAACATGACGGTTCAGGTTTGAATTGCATTAGGTCAGGGTAGGACGGGTAGTGCAGGAAGCATTGCTCCATATTAGGAGGGAGGGTGTTGGTTTATATAACAAATAACCGATGTTCTATTGTACTAGGTCAGTTATAGTAACTGTATATGGCTGGAAGTGTAATAAAATGTCAAATTTAAAGAGGAACTAAACTCAAAAACGCCTAAAACAGAAAAAATTAACTTTCAATGGTGCAGCGCAATCGATCAGTCCGGAGGGTTCCTCCTTCGGGTCCCGGGGTCCGTCTCCGCGCCGGGCACTGCCTCTCCTTTTCCTGTTCTTCATCCTAGGCACCCATCGGGTGACATAGGATAGAAAACAACCTGCCTATCTCACTGCGCATGCCTGGTATCGGCAGATTTCTCTCTTCTCATGAAAAGCCTCCTGCTGCGCATGACCTAGAGGCTCGGGTATGTGCAGAAGGAGAACCCAAGAGCCTCCCGCTATGCGTGACGTAGGTATCCATGGAGGCTTTGTGCTCCCATTCATTCTCGATCGCCTAGACCAGGGGTCAGCAAACTTTTTTGGCTACTAGGCCATTTCAGGAGGTCAAGAAGGCACACTAGGCCGGACTCTTGCTCGGGGTCCCGCGCTGATGGCTCCACCCCCCACCAGGAACGCCCCTGAAGGGAAATCTCGCTCCTCCATATGCATTGCGATGTCCCCTTACCCCCGCATGCCGCTCTGACCCCTGCCAGCCAGGATTAGGCCATTTTGACCAGGGGGGCCTTAGACCAGAACAGACTACTGGTTAGGCCATATCTGGCCTAAGGCCGGAGTTTGCCATCCCCTGGCCTAAGCGATCGAGAATTAGGAGGCAGTGCTGCACCCTTTTTTTTTTTTTTTTTTTTTTTTTAAAAAGGGTGTTGCACTTAAAAAAACAAACAACAGAATTTTTACCTTACATAAAAGGGTTGTCTACCCTTTGTTTGAAATTCCCATGCATTCCAATAGGCTTATCTTCACCAGGACGTTTCCTTGATGCACGTTTATGAGCGCTATCTAAAACGTTACTTGCAACGTTTAAATGATTTAAACACGGGTTTAATGCTAGAAAACGCGGGAGTAACACGGGTAAATGCTTCCAATGATTTCAATAGAGCGGTTTTCCACATTTTCCCGCATTTTTAGGCACTGGAGACGAAAACACGTTAAAAACGCTGGCAAATGTGGGAAAACCTGGCAAAGGCATCTTCCAGCATTTTCAAGGCAAGCTCTCAAACGCTAATAAAAGTGCATAAAAACGCTATAGGAACGTTTACATGCATAACGGTGTCTGTATCAGTGTACTGCACGTTACCTCGAGGCTAAGATTTAAGGGCTTCTGCCCTAACATTGCGGGGATATGTGTGCTTTAGAACAGCGGTCGTGGACCGCTGTTTGGAAGGTCCGCGGCTCTGGTCTGTGCACCCCGAAGCGAGATCAGGAGAGGGACCCTGCTGGGGGGACGCACCGGCTAGAGCCGCGGACCATGTCCCCCATACAGTTCCTAGGCTCAGGGAGGTGGGCGGGCTGTGTCCCTGGACATAACCCGCCCACTCTCCAATTGCAGGCTCAGATCTATGGGGAACATGGTCCGCGGCTCTAGCCGGTGCATCCCCCCAGCAGGGTCCTTCTTCATGACATCACTATGGGGGAGGTTTCTCCTCCCTTTGAGTGATACCCGGCTCCCCCCAAATGTGCGGTCAGGGGTTGGTAAAAGGTTAAAGGTTAGCGACCACTGCTTTAGAACACGCATGCGCAAGTTTTTTAAACCTGTGCAGTATTTATATTTGGAAGTAGGAAGGAGGTTTTTTCAAATGGGCAGAGAATCTCCTGAGGGTGTGACATATGCAGATAAGTTCCTCCTTGCCACCTTCACCTGGTAGATATTAGGGTCTACGCTCCGATTTGACAGGTCCTGGGCACCAGGTATATGTAAAATGTTCATTGGGAGAGGTGAGTTGTAGTAGTGGCAATATAAATTATAATACAGTGGTAATAGAAGAGTATTAGAGTTATTGATAAAAAAAAAATTTACAATATGGAAAGATAGTAACATTGATTCAGAGACATGTTAACGTCTAATTTATCTGCAATTGTTTATAATCAAATCTGAATACACTTCACAGCTAGTGTTTGTTACTTTCTTGTATTGCTTTCATACAGAAGGGTGAAAGATATTTGTATACATTGTTGCTAGTATGTATCTACCAGTATTGTTTGTGAGTGTTTGCACTAACAAATTATGTTGTTGAAGGATTGTAACATGATACGTATTAGAGTTGCGGGATTAAAAGATATACATTCTTGCCTTGCAGAGAATATATCTTAAAACTAGAAGGTTGGTTCATTCTAATTGAGTTGTTTTGTTGTTTTAGAGAGGTTCATATGGTTAGAAAAATGGTTTAAATTAAAAAAAACATCATTTAAACCTGGTGGAGAAGTTGCATTCAATGAAAAAATCCATCTAGTTTACTAGTTTTTAGTAGAATTTTGTCCATATATTCCCCTCTAGGGCTGGGGCGAACTCTCTAATGCTGCAAACAAAATACAATTACCGTCAAAGTTGTGCCTTGTACTAACATGGTAACTTAGAGGTGTAATCATTTTACCTGATTCTATGGAGTATACATGTTCGTATATTCTTTTATGAAGTAGTACTTTTTGTTTTACCCACTTTAAAACTGCCACATTTGCATGTGCTACCTGAAATAAACCTTCTTTCACTTCTCTCTCTTACGTGGCTATGTACAAAAAGTGATAAAATGTGCAGCATGGAGCCATTCTCTAACAAAGACCAGTCTAGTCAGGGAAGGTAAGTTGCACACCATATCAGCCCTTTTTGGTATGAAGATTTTATTTTTCCAACTTTGTAAATTAGCTTGTTTTCTAACCACCTTAGCCCATAATGGAATGGTCTGTCTCTGCCACCAATAGGTCTCCCTTTACTATGCCATGCCTTTTTGTGATGTTTTACAGTGGAGTATAGACAACAGATCATTCAATACCTGGTGCAAGCTTGTAAACCTGCCACTGCACCAATCTTGGGAGCCATTGAAGCTTGAGCAGGGTAATGATTTAGCAGTTTCCACAGATCTCTGTAAACCTGAGCTGGTCGGCTGGTTGCCTTTGGTATCCATTGACTTAAGCTACGTACACACTTCCAATTATTATCGTTGGAAAACGAACGATCCTGCACGATATCTACGAACGATCGTATAGCACCGATCCTGCCCATAGAGATAACGACACGATCATTCGTAGATATTGTACACACAATAGATACGATTTAGACTCAAGTCATGAGTGGCAGACCCCAACCCCAAGCGAGGTTCCTATGAGAGACAGAACCCCTTCGGTGATGAACTGGATTATGCAGTTGTCAGATGTACCAGTGGAAAGTAAGGATTCATTCCCTAGGACAGACTCCTAATAATACAAGAAGGGGACTATTTAGGAGGTCTGCTCTTGATAGATAAATGGATACATGTGAAGACCCTGCTGTCACAGGGGGTGATTTTCCCTCAGGAACAATGCTTCATGAGCGGCTCTTCTTCCCCATTCATTTTAAAGAAAGCTAATGGTGAAGATGAGTCAAATAGCATGACCATTGGAGATGAAGTCTGCATAAGTTGTTCTTCAAGTGTTTCTGCAAGCAGATTGGTTTCTTCAATTAGATGCCTATTTTCATGTTCCTCCACATCAAGATTTTCAGACATTTCTCTGCTTTGCATTAGGCCCTTACTTTTTACAGTTGTATGACCATTGCATGAAGGTCATCATCATCCATAAGGTCATCATGGCTACCAGATGCCAAAGGCTTGGTCAAGCAGTATTAGAGCAGTGCTCCCAGGGATACCACTTATTCTGGAACTCCTTCAGATATAGGTCTTAGGTTCAATACAATGAAAGGTCAGGTTTCAGATGTCTCATCTCTCATCAGTTACTAATGGACATTCAACTCCCTAATTTGTTTCATTCTTTAAGGCAAAAAAAAATGCAAAGAATAAATTCCCCAGGAAGAAAACCAAAAGTCAACCTACCTTGTGCTCGATTTTGCTCGCATCAGACAATATCAGATCTCACTGGACCTGCTGTTGCTGGAGCAGCCATTTTTTTGACTGTCATTGTGGCCAAAAGAGTTTTAAAGATTGTATCTTTGGGTACCTTAGAACCTTTTATATCTATCTTATTTCTTTCTTTATCTCTGTCTTATTTCTCTGGACAGTCTTGTTGCCCATGCTTGACCTCAACCCGCAGGTTACACCAACCTTTTATCTAATCAGGAGTTTGTTCTCACTACATGCTTTCACAGCGTGGTCAGTAGACCAGCCATCTTACATCAGCAGTACTCGCTAGGAATACCTGAACACCTCAGTCCCTCTATGTGATTCAGAACACCTCCTTTTTCTACCAAAGAATAAGAACACCTAAGTGCTTCCTGCTTGTCCAAACCATCTGTATGGCATATAGGGCAAAGGTTTAGACATCTTTTCTTTAGCTCATTCAGTGTCATTGGACACCTACTGTAGGCGGCAACTTAGACTCCTGCCTACACATTGCTTCATTACTGTATTGAACTGACAACCTTAACTGCTGTTGCTGTTAGTTTGGTTTAAAAAAAAAACGCACTGGATTCCTTGTGAGCTCAGGTATTTTTGAGCTTCCCTTCCTGTTTTTTTTCGAATTCGTATGCTGACATAGAGCAGTCAAAAAAATGGAAAATCTAAAAATTACCTATCGTAATTTTCCTTTTTTGATAGCTTCATGGCAGCATACATACCCATCTTTATTTTTTTGAAGAGGGCTAGTTTTGGAAGACTAGTTAAATGAACCACCTTGAATTTATCAAGTTAGGTAAGTATTAGTTTTCCTGGCATACCTGTGCAGGTTAAATTGGTTGCTTAAAATTTGTTTTCAACTGTTGGTAGAATTATACCATGAAATTGTGGGGTTTTAGAGACTCTATTTGCCCTAAGCTTTCAGCTTTTGGGTTTAAATTTTCTAAACCATTTAGTCCTGCAAAAATTAGTAGTCGTTTGATATCCTTGCTACTTGATTTTTTTTTCTAACAGTTGGCCAGTAAGTCTTTTGCCAGACTTATGGGGTGATCAAACTCTTTCTGACTTCCTAAGGCAGATTTTTTGATGCAGACACCATACATGTCCAAAGCAAACACTAAACCCTCTTTATCCAGGAATGTTTTCATTTTGGTACCGAATCTGGACCACTTTTTTAACATAAGAAATGTGAAAATAATAGCAGTGTGGAGTTCAATTAGTGGAGCCATTCATTCTGTGAAAAAATAGGCATCAATTACAGCCTTTAAGGAAGGAAGGCAGCAAATGTTTTACATGCTGATTATATAGTACAGTGGTCGCCAACCTTTTTTGGTCCTGAGGTGGCGCATGCGCGGGGAGCCGGTTGTCAATCTCCCATAGTGACATCATAACGCCATAACCCTGCCCACTCTGCCATGGCAGATTTGAGCCTGCGATGGGAGAGTGGGCAGGGTGTGTCGTGAAACACAGCCTGCCCACTTCCCTGAGCCAGGGATTTGTTTGGTGTGCGTGGTCTGGGGCTCTGGCTGGGGTGTCCCCCCAGCGGGCTCCTTCTCCTGACCCCGCTCGGGGGTGCACTGACCAGAGCCGCGGACCCCCAAAATGGCAAAGACTCAGCCAATGATCAGCTCCAGGAAGATTAAAAAGAAGGTCTAAAGTTACCTGAGAGTATGGTTACAATTAAGACACCTCTGTGAAACCAGACTAGAAGCCACTGCAAAAGTCTCAATGTTGAAAAAAAGATGTTCTGAGGAGGTTACAGTTTGCTAAAGAACACATTGAATTCCCTAAAGAGAAATGAGGCAACATTTTGTGGAGTGATGAAAGCAACATTTTTTTGAGTCTAGGGGCCTGTGACAGAAAGTTCCAAAACCTTGTGGGGAATGTGCTGGATGGGGTGTGTGTACTGCCCAGACAAAGATATTACATGTCTTAAGGCTTTAAGAAATGGTTTGTATTGTCTGACTTGTGTTTATAGAAAGCCAGACTGTTAGGGTCCTGGAGTCTGACCAGCGAAAAGAGTTGGAGGGTTTCCCTCAGCAACTGTCATAGGCTTTAAATGCCTCTATAGCTCCATTCACTGCTGTCTTCTGGACTTTGGTGACCACATCCTCCATTATATGTGAGATCGCCCGTAGCAATGGGGTGTCAGAAACATGAAACAGTTAAAACATGAAACAGCAGGCTTCCATTTAAAATTCAGCGCTGGCTCTGGCATGTATCTTTATTGAGCACAACATTCTTTAGCACAAATAAAAAAACAATATAGTGCCACAGCTGAGCAACTAGCTGGCTCACTCATGTTACGCTGGGATAGACAGAACCTCGAGGTGGCGCAATGGCTTGCACAAGGGTAGTGTGAGCCCTGAGAAGGGTAAAGGTACAGAATTCTAAGCGGCAGCCAAGCCTTCACCAGAGCTTCTAGTGGTGAGGGTGTTACGTTGCTGGCTGCTGCCAGGTTGTGGTCCTTAAGCACACCAGAGGGGATAATGCAGGATAGGGGGGCAGCAAGCCAGAGAGGTCAGGAACAAAGCCAGGGCTCAGAACTGCATGCATGCACAGGAGGGGTAAGCGAAGACAAAACCTCTTGCTAAGAAGAGGAGCAGACACATCAGTAGCTGGAACCTACAATCTCTCCTTTGGACCGAAACCTATCAAAGTCAATCAGATACATTAGCTTCTTGCAAGAAATTTTGGAATCCAGAATTTGACTTAATTCTTCTGAATCAGAATCAGGTGCGGGAGTAGCCAACGGTGAGGGACCTTTTAGGTCCAATGGTTTTAGTAGTAATACGTAGAAAGAGTTCGGTAACTTTGGATGTGGAGGGAGGCAAAGTTTATAACAAACCAGGTTGACCTGGTTAAATAACATATGGATCAATGAAACACGGAGCAAACTTCAGAAATGGGATTTTGCAACTAATGTTCTTTGGGGAGAGCCAGACTGCCCAGGAAAGAAGGTACCTTATGGCGATGCCAATCTGCAAACTTCTTGTGTCTGAGAGCTGCGCGTTTCAGATGCTCACAGGTAGAAGACCAGCTACTATTAAAGTTTCTCTGCAGGTCATTGAGTGTGGGTACTTTTGCAGAGCAGGGTATCGGGGACAAGAGGCAGGGGTGTTTGCGGTAGATAATAAAGGATGGAGACTCTTGAGTGCTCAGCTGACATGGTTATTGTGGGCGAACTCTGCCCATTGTAGCAGAGCTACCCAGTCATCATGGTGGGCAGATACAAGAGCTTGAAGATATTACTCCAGGGCCTGGTTAACTCTTTCTGTGTGCCCATTAGTCTGTGGGTGATAGGAGGATAGGGCCAAGGAGAACTCTGCAGAAATGTCCAGGAATTTACAAAAGCCTTTCTAAAAGCGGGAGGTAAACTGAACCCCATGGTCAGATACAATATGCATGGGCATACCATGAAGCCTAAATATTTCAGAGAGAAAAATTGGCACCAATGAAGCAGCCGATGTCATAACAGTAAGGGGTACAAAGTGGGCCATTTTGGAAAAGTGATACACGGCCACCCAAATAACTGTAAAGCCAGCGGAAGGTGGAAGATCTGTAATGAAATCCATAGAATGGATTGGGAATGGGCAAAGAAAAGAGCGGTCCTGCCAGGGCGCAGGTAGGCGACTTTGTCTGAGCACAGACAGCACAGGCCTTGACATAGTCCATCACATCCTTATGAAGGTTGAGCCACTAGTACAGACAGGAGAGAAATATGAGTGTTCTGTAAATGCCTCAATGACCAGAAAGTTTTTGAATTATGTGCCTATTGTAATCTTTTATGCAAAATTTAGGTGACACTAAGGTTTTACCTGAGGGAATAGCAGATTCTTGGATAGAGGTCAAGGCTCAGATGTGAGCTGTAGAGATGATAAACTCTGGCACAGCAGCAGTCTCAGAACCCTGTGGATCAAAGAAGTGAGAAACAGCGTCAGCTGGGGAGTTAGTAGAACTGGGTTTATAGGTAATGACAAAATCAAACTGAGAAAAGAACAGAGATCAACGGGCTTGCTAAAGGATGAGGCGAGGAGCAGACTGTGGGTACTGGAGGTTCTTATGGTCAGTAAAAACAGTGACCTTCAAGGGGTAAGGGGAACCCTCCAAAAGATAGCGTTATTCTTCCAGAGTGAGCTTGATGGCTAAGAGCTCACTGTCTGCAATGGAGTAATTATTTTTTGCTGGGGAGAGTTTCCTTGAAAAGAACACACATAAGCGTCGAGCCCCAGAGGGGGACTCCGGCGGATGGAGAAAGGCTTGATAACATCTAGCCTAACCAGACCTGGGTCAGAAAGAAAGGCTTTTTTTAGGCTATGAAAATCCTCAATTGCCTCACAGGGCCAGTTCTTGGCGTCACCATTTTTCCAGGTCAGTGCAATATTGGGAGCTACCAATGTGGAGAATTTCTGATAAATTGCTGGTAATAGTTTGTAAGTCCCAGGAAGCGCCTTAAGACTGCAGGGCAGTGGCCAGTTAGAAATAGCTGTAACCTTTGTGGAGATCCATAGAGAGTCCCTCCTTGAAAACAGTGTAACCCAGGAAGGGCACCTGTGGGAGATTTACCAGGCACTTGCATTTGCGTACAGTTCATTGTCTCTAAGCCTTTGTAAGACCAAACAGACGTGTCATCCAAATAAACAACAACACAGATATATAAAAGGTCACAAAACACTTCATTAACAAAGTGTTGGAAAACAGCCGGGGCATTAATTGGGCATTACCAGCTGGGGCAATAATTGACTGAAATGCATCACAAGGTACTCATAATGCCCATCTCTGGTGTTAAATGCAGTTTTGCGTTCATCCCCCTCTTTGATCCAAATTAGATTGTATTCACCTCAGAGGTCTAGTTTGGTAAAGATCTTTTCACCATGGAGATGGTCAAGGAGCTTAAGAATGAGCACTAGTGGGTAGAAGTTCTTTATGGTATTAGCGTTTAGACCACAGTAATAAATTTATGGCTGGAGAGTCCCATCTTTTTTCTGGACAAACAAAAACCCTGTGCCACTGGAGGAAGAGGACTTTTAAAACATATAAATCCCCTGTGCAGATTTTCCTTGATATATTCGCTCATAGTCTGGGTCTCAGGGAGACTGAGGGGGTAAAAGAGACCTCTGGGAGGTGTGGAGTTTGATGAATGATGTCTATCGCACAGTCATAGGACTGGTGGGGAGGTAGCTGTACTGGCCTTGCACTCGGAAAAGACATCCTTGAATCCATATACTGACTAGGAATGGATGGAGCAACCTCAGCAATGGAGAGAGCAAGAGGCATGAGAGCTGGTCAGGTGTTTGGAGTGACATGAGGGACCCCAAGCCAAAACCTCTGAAGTAGGTTGAGATAATGACTCCATAGGCCAAGCATATTCCTTATTAAGAGTAGCTGAAATGAAATTTCCAGCTGCTCCAGAGTCAATGAAAGCCTCAAAGGCAAGCGTTGAGCTGTTGTGGCAAAGCTGGATAGCTATGGAGGGACACTGAGTGGAGGGGAGAGAAGAGTGACCTAGCATGCCCCCCTCAGGGATTCCTGGTCTCTGTCCGCAGTAAAGGCAGAGACCTGAAGACAGACGCCAGGCCTTTTCCTCAGGAAGTCTTCAAGGGGGGAGCTAAGGCCGTGCGTGAGCAAGTTATCCCCTGGAATCTTCTTTGAAAGCGAATGTCAGTCTGGAAGGCCAGGGAGATCAGGTCTTCCAGAGAAGAGGGATTATCTCGACCAGCCAACTCATGCTTGATGCGGTCAGAAACGCCTTGCCGGAAGGTAGCATGGAGCACCTTCCCTCATACCCGTCTTCTTCTTTCCATAACCTCCCCACCCCTGTAGTACACTATGTTAATATACTAGGAATATGCCATTACTACTTTGTTTTTGTTGTTTTATTTCCAAAAATTTAAAATTACGTTTCCTTAGTTTTATATTTTTGTCTCACGTTTTCGATCTTTGTTTTGTTATTAGTTGTAGTTTGCTTTGTCTTTGGCTATTGTATTAGATTGGTTTTGCCCAGAGTCTTTGAGGTTTGGACTTGTGGAGAGGGGAGGGGGGGGGGGAGGCACCAATAGGAGGAGGAATCAATATTGTACCCCTAGTTATCCCAATATTTGTTTATGGCAGAAGTTCCCCTGTATGTGGCAGTGGCAAAGCCAGGTGTGTCCTCGACTGAATGTCAACAGAAGCGGTCCATGTCAACATCACCATCTGTGCCTAGAGATAAAAGTGATAAACGTAATAATACAACAGAAGTTAATACATTGGGCCCGAGATCATATCCAAACTTTGGGAATCAGGTCGAGAATTGAGTAACCCCCAAAACCTACACAGAGGTAGCATGTTGTGACCAACACTCTAAATGCCCTCAGGGTTGGTGGAACCCATATGTTTTACATGCCACACATCCCAAACCTTGTGGTCGACCTGGGGTTGGAAGACATGGTACAGAGGACATGCAGAGTCACAAGCACTTATTATGCTATACAACTAAAGTGGGGGGGGGGGATAAGTTAGTTACTCCCTATAACAATGGTCGGCAACCTTTTGGACCTCACGGACCACTAAATCTACAGAATCTGGACCGCGCATGTGCAGGGAGCCGTGTATCACTCAAAGGGGAAGAAACTTCCCCCAGGGTTATGTCATTTTCCTAGAACCTGCCCACTCTCCCATCGCAAACTCAGACCTGCTTGCTAAAAATCCTGGGGGGACAGTAGCGCAGGGCTGGGGACCCCCACCAAAAGTTGTGTCCACAGCCCTGCGCTACTGTCCCCCTGGGATTTTTAGCAAGCAGGTTTGAGCCTGAAATGGGAGAGTGGGCAGGTTGTGTTCATACAGGGGACAGAACCACAGACCACCGGAGACTGAAAAATGGGGACAGGTAGATGAAGCAGCAGAAAAATGCTGGCCTGAACAGCCAATAACCAGTGGAGGGTGGTCACCACTCTCCTTGGCTGCTCACAAGCAGCAATGCCTCAGCAGGGATATCCGGATAAAGTACATCAGGACAAGGGTTGATAGGTGGGTGGCCACCCTTTTGAACCCTTCCTGTGAAGTAAAACTGCAGCAGCACCATGCAGGACATTTTTTTTTGGGTGCCACAAGATCATTCTACCAGCCTGAGCAACCTGCATTTATCTCTCACCATCGGCAGCAAGAATAGTTAGGCTGTACCATTCCGTTTGTGATTGCATGGGATTCATTATTACTTAATAAACACAATACTTTCTCCCCAATATCTAAAATAAGCAGACTCAAGATAAACCGAGGTGTCTATCTTTTTACAGGTTTTCTAAAGGTCTAATCTTCACTCCTCAAGTTTAATTCAGCATTACAAAACACAAATAGACTAAAGTGACTGGGGTCCAACTTGATCACCACACAATGTAACAAGAACCAACCCTGAGAATAGATGCATTCAGTTAAGGTAATCGGAGAGAAGGAAGGCTGCTATACCACTTTGGGGGCATTTCAAACCAGCTTTGGAGTAGTGCTATACTAATAAAACCAGTGACTAAAAAGGACGGTGCAGAATCACACCTCAAAACACAAGGTCATGTTGAAATGGAAATGTCCATATAGGGTATGCTGAACAGTGCTGCATTTACAGCACTCATTTGTTCATCTTTCTTGGAACGGACCACAAAAGATAATTTCCATTAACAGTCCGCGGCTCTGGCTCTGCCACCCCGAGCGGGGTCAGGAGAAAGACCCCGCTGGAAGGCCACACCGGCCAGAGCCATTGACCATGTCGTCTGTACAAATCCTGGGCTCGGGATAGTGGGCGGGACAACCCACTGGGAGAGTGGGCGAGGTTATGTCATCATGACGTCACATTCAGTGACACCCGTCTCAACATGCATGCGACAACTTGGCGACCACTGCTCTACTGCACTTTTTCTTCTGAGCCCTTTTGTAAGAATGAGCAGACCAAAGATAAGAAAAGTGGACAAGGAGTGCCGAGTGTTTAATAGGGAGTGGACAAAAAAATATTTTTTCACAGAAGTCTTATTAATGGCTGTATGTCTTATATGCCAAGAAACTGTGGCGGTTTTCAAGGAATACAACATCAGTCGTCACTTTATCACGAAGCATGCCAACTACGCTAGCAAGCAGTCAACGCAATAATGAGCAGCTACTGCACAGAAATTGATGGGTAATTTACAGAATCTGCAACATTTTTTTCGCGGACAAACTTCAATGCAAGAGTCAGGTACTAGCAATTCTTTCTCCGAAGGAGAGTTTTTTTAAAAAATGCATGGTAGAGACAGCAAATCTGTTGGGTCTGGAGATCAAAGGCAGGTTTGAAAAAATAAGTTTATCACACAGGACAGTGACTCGCCATGTGGAACCAATTGACGAAGATATAGCCAAAGAAAAAGGTCCTTTAAACTTTTATACATTGGCACTGGATGAAAGTAATGACATAAAAGACACTGCTCAGCTCCTAATTATAATCCGAGGGATTAACGACAGTTTTGAGATAACAGGAGTTTTTGACCATGGAGTCCCTGAAAGGAAAAACGTGGGCAGAGGACTTGTATGACCGGGTTGTCTGCTGCCATCAAGAGCATGTAGCTATTTTGGAGTAAACTTGCCAATGTCACCACAGATAGATTGCCAAATTTAACTAGAAAAAACGTTGGGCTGCTGAAAGGAATCCAGCATAAAGTGAAAGAGGAAAACCTTGACCAGGATATTATTTTCCTTTACTGCATTATCCATCAGAAAGCCCTGTGTAAGTCTGTATTGCAGCTTAATCATGTTGTGAATCCAGTGGTAAAACTTGTGAACTTTATACGACCAAGAGGACTTCAGCACCCTCAGTTTATTACGGTTCTGGAGGAAACCGATGCGGATCACCAGGACTTACTTTACCACTCTCGTGTCCGGTTGAGTTTGGGCAGAGTGTCAACGAACCAGGGAGCTCATAGAGGAAGTTGGTACATTTTTAGAGTTGAGCACTAAGAACTGGCTTTGTGACTTTGCATTTGCTGTGGACATATTTTCACAAATGAATGAGCTGAATTTGAAGCTGCAGGGAAATGATCAGTTTTTGCATGACATGTACACAAATGTGATAGCCTTCAAATCCAAGCTGACTTTATTCTTCAGACAAATTTCAAACACATTTTTCGCTCATTTCCCCACAGTAGCCATGTGTAAAGAGGCCACCAGAAATCACTGGGCAACCTGCATGGAGAATTCTGCTGTCAGTTCTCGGATTTTTAAAAAATTGACTTCAGTTGGTGTCCTGTCCCCCAACTCAAGACCCTGAAACAGCACCACAGGACCTGCAGTTGGAACTCATCGACCTTCAGGCTGACTCTCTTACACTGAATTACTTTTATGCTTCACTTGATGAAGCCACATTTCCAAACATCCGGAGGACGGCACAGAAGATGCTGGCGTTTTTTGGCTCAACCTACGTGTGTGAGCAGACGTTCAGCATCATGAACATCAACAAAGCTCATCCCAGATCCAAGTTAACTGATCAACACCTCAGATCTATCCTGAAACAAAGGTAACTCCAGACTTTGATGCACTGACAAAAAAGGGAGACCATCAACACTGTTCCCACTGACATTGAAGGTGAGTTACTCTACTGTGTTATTAAAAAAATGCATTTGGAAAACAATTTGTACAATAAGCCTTACATATTCATGTTTTGCTACCTGTTAAGGGCAAAAATCTTTTATGTAATAGTTTTTCCATGTCATTTATATTAGTTCACACTCCATCCATCTGATCCTGGCCCGAGCCCCTCTATGAAATTTTAGAACCCATTGCGGCCCGAGTCAAAACGTTTGCCCACTCCTGTTCTAGACAGACAACCAAAATAAAACCTCTGGGCTTGCAGGAATACACAAAAGCTACCATACTCTTAGAAATGTAAAAGTTTCAACTTAGAGTTGGAACTGGGGCCAACTCTAAAACCCCAACCTGATTTAGGAAAGGAGATCTTCTATGATCAGAGGTAGCAGTTGTGAATCAGAAATTTTAGACATGATCACATGAAGGATCTGAAAATAGGAGGTAGATGCAGAAGAATTGGTGAATTACCAGATGTGAATGTCTGATGACAGCATAGTAAGCAGCAGGACCAAACATACCTTGGTAATGACACCCCTGAAGTCCTGGATTTGATATGGGGTCTAGAAAGATACTGCAAACACAGCTGCTAGTGTAAACATTTAAGACCCGGGGATTATCTGTGTTTAGTATAGTTTGTCAGCATTTGTAGGCAATTTGTTACAAAGCTGACCAACCGCATTCCCCTTTCATTGAAAAGAAAGAGCATTAATACAGGGGGTGCCAGGCTTCAGAGTGGTTGTTGGTTTACCAACTGCAACAGTAGATGCGGTGTTCCGAGACTCTACTTAATAATGTCTCAATGGATTTGGCTGATTAAATACCAGGCTGATGTTAAAAGCCTGTTAGCCATAATACATTAACGCATGTGGCTGTAGGTAGCCGATAACATGAACTTAGGAAACTGTAACCTCATCACTTCACAATTATCCTTTTGAACCCGCTTAGAGAAACCGTTGGCAGTTTTGCACTATCAAGGTATCTTTCAGAGTTTGGGAGAGATGCTAAGCTTGTACTGTAGATGTAAGTCTATAGCCACAAGATCATACTGAACCATTTATTTTGTGTCCAACCTCCTAGAGCCACCAGCTATACTTACATGTAGAAGTTTGGATTCTTTGTTCCCAGTGACCACTGTGAAAGTTGTATTGTAAATGGAAACCATCTGGACTTTTATCAATACACTTTATGCTTGAGAATGGTGAGGTGTGAGCATATCTAAACCTGACTAATATGTATCTACACATTTTATACAGAGATATATATATATATATATACACACACACACACAAACACCACTTTGAAACAGTAACAGTATGTATTCAGTTAATAATCATAGATGACTTTCCTTTTTCATTTTAATATAGTGTTTAAAACAACTACTACTGTATTGCTACCACTTTTCTCTACGAGGGGGAGCTGAGAAGTTCCTGGCTTTGCCCCCTTCTGATGAAAAAAAAAAAATGAGTGTGGGTGCATATGACAGCCTAATATCTTAGTATGTAACTGTGCAAATATCAGGTCTTTGTGATTCCTAAAACTGTTTTTTCTTTTAGTGAGAAGCTGTGATGGCCGAGGCACAAGCAAGTTTCACGTCGTTGGAGTTACGTGTCGTCATGAAGTTTTTGTTTCTCCAGGGAAAGTCAGCAAAGGACATTCACACTGAGATGTCACAAACACTGGGGGAGAAGTGTCCTTCCTACAGCACTGTCACAACCTGGATATCTCGTTTCAAGACTGGGCATTTCACCGTTGAAGATGAGCCCCGCAATGGGCGCCCCCCAACCTCAACTGACCCGGCCACCTGCGATGCTGTCCATGAGCTGATTATTGAGGACGGGTGAATATCTGCAAAAAAAAAAGATATCCCAGATGCTTGACATCTCACAGCAGCGTGTTGGGTTAGTTATCACCACTATCCTAGACATGAGCAAGCTTTCAGCGAAGTGGGTGCTGAAATGTTTGAACAGTGATCAGAAGAAGGAACCAGTTGAAGCATCCAAAGCCGTTTTGGCCCATTTTGAAGCTGCACAGGACTTTTTGGCTAGGTTAGTGACTGAGGATGAAACCTGGGTCCACATCTGATCCTGAAACCAAGGAGCAGTCAAAGGAACAGCACCACAGCGAAATCCCCGACAAAGACGGTACTCTGTTGGTGGACTACCTATCTCAGGGCTCTAGTATTAACAGATAGTGTTATGCTAACCATCTGTACCAGCTGAAGGAGGAAATTAGGACAAAACGCCGTGGAAAGATGACCAAAGGGATCCTTTTTTTGCAGGACAAAGTACCTGTGCACACGTCAAATGTTGTGGCTGCCAAATTGAACACCCTGGGTTTCCAATTGGTCCACCATCCCCCTTACTCACCTGACCTGGCCCCTTTGGACTATTATCTGTTTCCAAATTTGAAGAAACACCTGAAGGGGCAACGTTTTGAGGACATTTCTGAGGTCAACAATGGTGCTGAGAGCTGGTTTGCGGCCCAAAAGACTTTTATTTGAACGGTCTAGAAAAGCTGCAACTACGCTGTACCAAGTGCATCAGTCCCAGGGGGGAATATGTTGAATAAATGTGTTGTTTCATAACTCTGGCTCTCTTCTTTCTGGGCAAAGCCAGGAACTTCTCAGCACCCCTCCTTAAAACCTAACACAGAGCTCAAACCAACTGCCATTACTACACCACAAAATCTCTAGATTAGGATTTTATCTTTCCAATATCCATAAAGTCCTTTGCATTGGATTTGCTGACATCTGATGTGTTATCCATCATACTGGTTTCTTAACTCATAACTTATGCTTTTAACCATTAACTAACAAATTTCATTTTCTATTTCGTATCCTATTCAAAAACCACTACAATAACCCAAACCTCTCTTGAGCACTATACATTATGTATACATAACATGGTCACTATTGTAACTGGTTAACGTTTTCTGTTTATACCATTATTGTTAGAATACATAAACATGCAATATTTTGATGTGTATTCACAATATTATTATTTTGTAAACCAGTAAGAGTCTCTAAAAAATCCCTGAAGACGTCACAAGGTCTAATGCGTCGGATAAAAGACAACCGTCTTAGATTATACACAACTTATTTGAGCTGTGTGATGTCTAGCTCTACTATAAATGTTCATTTCTGTATGTATGCATTTGGAAACTTTTAGACGTAAAAACCTAATTTTATTTGCCAAAAAGACCCTTTGCTTCTATCCCCTACATGTTGTAAAGTTATTCTGGGGCTGGCATCTGATATTTAGTTAGAACTTTGAAAATCTGAGCTTTAGTAATCCCTCGGTTCTAATGTATAGATGATTGGATAACCTTTAAACCAAGTGTACCTTATATCAAGGAGATCTTGGCTCTATACTTTTTTGCCAATAACATGATCGTATTATCTTGCAGCTCTAGTTTTCTTTTCAAGCCAAATTACATTTGAAAGTACAGTAAGATATGAGTTGATCCTGAAAGCGAATATATTATAAAATGGATGCCATCAGCTTCCAAGTAATAACTGAACCAGAACCACAGTTCCAAGTATGCAATAAATAGAAGACTGGTACTTATTGCAACTCTGTTGATTACATATTGGCGTTATTGTAGTGTTACAGATGCCACCAGGTGGATTAAATGCCCAGATCTCACTCTTGTGTGCTATGACTCCACACCAAAAGAATTTCTAAAAGGTTAAACTACTTAATTTACTGTAATGATTTTAGTTATAAATAATGCAGTTAAATGTATTGCATTCTTCACTTAACCTATGTGACATTCATATGTGAAAAATCATTCCCTTAAATTACTATTTGGACCTTTTCTTCTTGAAATGCCCTCGGATCACATAACAGAACTGATGTTGAATGAGGTATGTTGAAAAGAACAAAGAAGTCATTTAAAGCAGACAGTCATTTCGTGCAAACAATTAACTGCAGTTTTGTAATATTTATTTATTTATTTGAACTAAATATTTTACACAAAGAAAATAATCAAGTGATAAAATCACAAACACACAGCTTGGTAAACTGATCCACAATTTTTTTTTCTTGAAGATTACAAATGATTTGTGTGATGTTGACATAGCTAAAATTTTTTGCAGTATTTCATTTTTAGTCATTAAAAGAGACCAGGAAAAATAGTAAATTCAGTGAACTGCTAGTGCCACCCTGAAAATCTCACCACAATAATGAATACAGATCATCCATTAGCATTCATTAGGGCAGTTTACAACCAGACTGAGAAAAGGTTTTTTAAAAATAATTGGAGCATATTTCATGCTGTGCAATCATCCTGCTGAGAAATACATTCAGAAGGATGCAGTGCCAGTCTTGTGGCATGCATACTAACAATCAGGAGAAAGGATTTAGGAGCGTGTACACATGGCATATATACAGATATTCATGTCACCTTGAGAAGCATGGACTGTGTTTTTTTTTTCTTTTATATTCTATCTATGCAACAGTTTAAAAAGCAGAAAAAATAGCATTTTTTGCATTAATAGTTTATTTAAACAATTTGATTTTAGCATTTGTATTTGAAAGAAATGTAATATTACAATTGTCTGAAGTGTATTATAAATTTTAACATCTCAGAAGAAATTAAATTAATGCAGATTTTCCTCACTTTATCTACAGCTCAAAAAAGATCTTCACTTGTGGGAGTAAAGTTAAATTTCATTACACTGAATTCGGACATACAAAGTCTTACCATCACCATAACTGTATAGTGTGTCTGCTGGTACACAAAACAGGCATGCATTACTCAGCATTTAAATACTCTTAGCCAGCCAACCAGGCAAACACGGCTGTCATTTTACACAAACTGAAATCACTAACCGCAAATATTAGAATTTGTTAATACTTCAGACTGGGGGAAAAGATCTCTATTAGCATATTAAATGCTCTCTTTGTCATAGAGGCCTAGTAACAATATAGTAATGTGCTGCAGATCTCTGTGGCAGGGAGGAATAACGGTACACACACGAAATGCTTATTATCTAAAATATTGCTGGTATAAAGGGTTTTCCTAACGGCAACTGCTGGTTGAATTGATATTCCCCCTAACAGATATTGTGTGCTCTTGTATAATACCCAACACATCAGTTAACGAGTCACATTCATGTAGGTAATACAAGGTTTAAAAAAAAAAAAAAAAAAACGACAAAGAAATCAGTGAGGACGACTGACAAATACTTGAAATTAAAATGAATCTGTTCCCAACATTACCAAATCAGATTCAAAGTATGGAAGGACGATAAGGGCTCACATTTTTATGTGAATGCCTTCAAAACACTGTTTCCATAGCCACTCCTGTGCAATGTACTACAAAATGTATCTAGAAGAGTATACCAAATAAAAAATGCATTTGCTCAGAATAGATTTTCCTTTCATGAGGTCCATCAAAATATTTCAGTTTTCTGTAAGGGATTACCTTGTGTTCGATAACAGCCATTGAAAAGAGTGCGGGAAAAAAGTGGCATTTCATACTACAGAAACTGGATTCCATTTGTCATTTCTGTAGTGAAAGTTTGAAAAGGAAAACAAGAACCTGATTAGTTACTATGGGCAACACTTCTCCACTTTTACTCACATCTACCACTATAGAACTTACCAGTTCTGTACATAAACCTGTTAATGAATGAAGGTTCTTGGGACATATACCACACAAGGTCTAAAGACCTCACAAATCAAGTAATGAATATCTGGCAGAGAGACATTGTGCTCAGATACCAGTAGAAGGGTTAAAAAAAGAGATGATAAAAGCTGAAGTGTAAAACAAAATAGTTGCATTCAAAATGAAAATTAAACACCACTGCAGTCTACCTCCACCAGAAGTTCACTTTATTATAATGGTCATCAAGTAACAAGCTTAACTACTTAGACTATAAGAAAAAAAAAATAAAAATAAAAGGGGGGACTCAAATCAGATATGCATATGGGAACACACACACACACAAATGTTAGTGAAAAAGGTGGGACATGTGTTTTTTTTTTTTTTTTTTTAAAGAAGCAGAACCACTGCTGGGCTTATTCGCAATGTACTCGGCTGTTCCTTTATAGATTTCTGCTCAGGTGACACAAAAGTGCAATATTTTTTGCAACGAGTACTAGGTGAAATTAATATTTCTCAAGGCTCCAAGTATTAAGCTTGTTTTGATATATACCCAGCTACCAAACAAAAGTGTTAGCTTGAATATAGTGGAAAAAAAAAAAACAGATATTCTTTAAACTACAAGAATTTAGGGGAAGAAAAGAATGGAAAACAAGGTTTTTGTCTTCTTTCCAGAAGTCCACCTAACTTCACAATTCTGTTCTTTGGCTGTTTTCAGAGGCCATGCTTCATCTCGTAGCCTCTTCTGTGCTAAGCTGGCTAACTCAACCAGCAGCAAGAGTAACCCAAGAAACAGACAGCATCCTCTTCACTGCAAATCCTTGATGGCCCCAGTGTTCCCCCCTTGACGAACAGGGTTTAGCATTTCTTCAATTGTTGACAGGGTCACATGGAAGAGTTCTAGATCACCATGCGGTCTGGAGGATGCCAATTTCTTTCTGCAGCAATTTCTCCAGATGTACTGTCAGATCTTCCATAGCAGAAAGACAATCACTTTACCCAGACGGTGAGCATTTTACTCAGTGCCCTTGGGGTTGCTTACCGTTTGCTCTGGGTGCAGCGTTCCTGTGGGATTCCCGTTCCCACTGCACCAGGATTTCCTAGGTTACCGCATATTAAGCCCCAGTATACATCACCACCGGTCTTGGCGCGGCTGTGGATGCATGAGACTGGACTGATTCTGGTGGATTGCTGAATGTACTGAACCAGGCTGGTCTGCCATCTTCTTGTTCACACCCAAGCTGTCCAACCTTCATACAGCTGAGCCAGGTTATCTAGATTAGTTGCCTCCTTAATCACAAAGTCCACCTTAAAAAATGTTAAAAATTATATGTAAAACAATTAAATGCAAAATATCAACACCTAACACAGAAAGGTAAATGTTTATTTCTGCCACACTCTGCCATTCCAACACATGATTCTGGCCCACCTAAATTAACCTCAATAATAAATGTGCAGCAATGTGTCTAAATATATTTTTCCACATAGGACTTTGGTGTCAATCAATCAATCTATGTGCAGTTATGCATGCACTCCCTTTGGTGGTAGAAATGGAAAAAGTGAACCTGAATACTAAAAAATATTTCCGTTATTGTTTTAATAATTAAAGATTTACTAGCAGACTAGACCATTCTGTGGGAAACAGAAGGAGGATGCTCTGTAAAGGTCTATTGTCCATTTATATTTAAGATCTATCTATTATCATTCACTTGCACACCACTATGGTTACCAGCGTGGGGAATGAAAAAATAGGAAGAAAAAGGAAGATATTTTACTTAGAGAATCAAACAGGATAAAAAGGCTTGAAAAGCTTATATGTTTATGCGAGTCTCCCCATCTCTACCTACCTGTTCAGCAACAGACATCCTTCTGTTTGGATCAACGTCTCTTCCCTCTAGCTTGGCTTTCACTCGTTTCCAAACGCTGACTGCATAAGAATTGCGCTCCTGTACAGCTGCAACAGGAAATGCTTAGAATTAATTGAAAATACTTCCTACCAGGACAGCTCAGATTCAACCAGTGTTAGCATCAAACAGTGAAGGCAATTTTACCAGTTCCTCCCTGATTACATCCTATAATAAGTTTTGTTTAATGGGAATGCAAACCAAAAACCTACAATAAGTTCTTTTACAGCACCCGGTCTGCATTTCTTTACGATCCTTGTGTCACTTATGTAAACAAGTGAATTCCTCCAATTCAGGGACAAAAGGATAAAGTTCTACTCAATGTAAATAGGAGGGTTGATACTGAACTCATCACAGCAAATATAGACAAAATTTTATTATCTTTAACCATTTAATCTTTACTGAAATAAAAGGGATGTCTGATAAATATTACAAGATAAATAGTACAACATTTAAGGACTTATTTGAAGGCAAACAAAAACAAGAAAGCCTTTTATTAGTTAGTACAGGTACAAATATAATTACCTTTGCCAGTTTTTGGGTCCCGCACTGCCTTTTTTGGACTAGAAATAACACTCTTGCCGGGCCCTGGAGCAGTGCTCGGTGGAGTATCTGCAGATGGTGCCAAATTTTTCTGAACTGGCTTTTTTGCATTTTGTGACATGCCCTCTGACTGGGTCTTTGAAACAGTGTTACTACGCACAGCTATTTGGAGAAATTGAAGATTAAAAGCACTCAAAAATCTACAGTAACAAAATTAAAAAAAAAAAAATAAATAAAAAGTAGAAATTTTATTTAAAATACTGAAATGGTAAAGTTTTCTCACATTGCACCTTAAGGTCATCACTTCTAAATAACCAACAACCTATGCTCATTGAAAGACACACAATACTTTCTCTTCAAAAGAATTTCAAATTTCAAGTGTTTTATGGCGCTGGTCTGCTCCACTGGGAAAAAATAAAATTTTTGCTAATTACTCACTGCAAATACAACTGGTACAGGTATGGGAAGGACACCCCAGGGTTACTACAGTTGATTTTGCAGATTTAGTTTGAAAAAATTATTCTGAAAGATTATAACAAGCTATATATATATAATTTATTTTCTTATAAATAAAAAAAAAAAAATAAGTCTTGCTGCACAATGCTAATAAAATATCAACACTGCTCATGACTAAACCATAAAGTTCCACTGACTTTTTAAATTAAAATTTATTTGGTAATAGTAGGATGTGCCAAGCATAAACGTTCATAATTACAAAATCCATTTTCTCCAATGGAGATTCAAATAGCTAGTATAAGCCCCACGTTTGATATGCAATTGGGCTTTTTTGCTTCTAAAACCCACTTGAAAGTTTTTGTGAACAATAAGAAACATATAATTACCTGTGACTACTTTGAATTACTAAATAAAGCTATGTACAGATGGCAGATGATAGCCCTTGGGGAGTTAGGCTTTAGGCAAATTTAGCTTCTATAGGTAACTCAAGTCCAAAAAACACTAAATGTACTAATAAATTATCATGTAATTATGTAATGTTCCCAGTATAGATGTATCAGTGCTTAGAAGAGGCACATTACCTGCTGCAAAACTGGGCAGGTACGTTGAAGCAGTTGGACTAGCACACTCATTTGTTGCATCGGTTACCAAAGGGGATGCAAAACCCACCAGATTGTTATAGATACTAAAAAGACAGGAGGAAAAAAAAATGGTGTCAATTCAACAGTACATTTCAAACCACAGTCAGAAGTAGTTTTATAGGAGACACTTTTTTGGTAGGAATTGATCTTACCTCTGGCTCTGGATTTTCAGTTCTTTCAGGGTTGGCATTATTTCTTGCAGCATATCAATGTGTTCTTGGCTGCGTACTTGGCCCAAAGCCTGAACCAGAGTAAACAAGACGGTCTGGATGTTATCTTGCCAGGACTTATACTCGCCCAAAAACTGCCTAACGCTGTTCTCATAGGGCACATCTTCACCATCTGTCAAGGCTGCCTCTTCATCCTTAAAAAAAAATGTTATACAGTTGATAGTGGAATGATACTAATATATATGGATGATGAAGTTGGGTGACAACCGGTAGAGGTAGTAGTAGTAAAGGTAGAATGATGAAAAGCATCATAAAGTCAAGATGACCATAATTTTAGATTAGAAAACTGAACAAACTGATGATTTTTTACCCCTAAATACAAGATATCTGATTGCCTAAAGACGTTAAACATATTCAAACACAGAAAAAGAATTCTGTATGGAATTCTGTTTTTCAGTCCAACTATGGAATATTGTAATTTTTAAAAAGGAATCGAGTGGGTTAACTGAGGGATGGGGAGCAGTATCAGCAAGAGGTGTCAGCAACGACATGATCTTGTCCATGTCCCCTTCACCTATTTCCAGATCATTTTGAATCCACCTGGGAAAGGGGGATCCGATGCTAAAGATCGTTCCATATATCCCTTTAAGATAACTCAGAAGCGATCACCAGAACTGTACACTTTACATTTCCAGTTAGTGGCTCCTGTATGATGTTCATGAACACTCAGAGGTATCTGGTGCTTCCCTACAACCAGAAGAAAAAGCTGCTCACCAACTTACAAGAGCCCAAAAATGAATGACAGAAGCAGGCAGGATGCAGCAAGATCTTGTAGGTAGGATGCTTGTAGGTAGGCGTCATGAAAGTCCCTTTCCAAGGAAAAATGTAACATTGCATGACAGACATACCCACGAGGATAGTGGGAGCTTGGAGGAGACGGGACACTTGTTGGACCAGGCCAAATAATCATTTATGCTACCTATTCAACAAATACCATTGGTGCAGTCTCACTGGGGGGCGCTATTGTGGAGAACTGGCATACTGACATTACTGTAGATTTCTGGAGTTTTATATTCATCTTCCCTAACAAATATCCACATACCCAGAAAACATAACCAAATTTTAAAGATCCATTTACCTTCGCCATAGCTTTCAGCAAATGTTTGACATCACCTAGCTGCCTGTTGTGACCAGTTAGAACAGTCTTGATGCTGTCAACCAAGTTCTGAATAGTTTCACACACAGCTTCAATCTGCTGTTCCTTTTCACTTTGCAGATTCCTCTGATTCGACATGTCATGGCTCAACTGCTTGTGGGCAGAAACCAGCCACTCAGGACTTCCAATGGTGCTTTCATTCGAAGGTCCCTGCTAAGAACAGACATGACTTTAAAACATTTCTTAAATATTACTAAAAATATTACTAAAATAAATAAATGCAACATTTGCTAGCTGCAGGCTGAATTTTAAAATCAACCAGGACAGCAAGTAAGCAGTTATTCTGCCCGAAGGTAGTGCTAATAAACAGTCTTTCCATATCTACACACTGCTAAAACAGATCAATTTTTAATCCACTATTAATAATGCATTAGGAATAATACCTTCAGTAGTATCTGTTTAAAAGAGTCTTAGACTTTTAAATCATTAAAAACAACCTCAAATTTTGTATCAGCCTGTTGTGAGGAACTATGAATAAATCAAAATATTGGTAATTGATAAGGAATTGGTTGAAAGACAAGGTAGCAGCAGTGTAGCAAATAATTGGCCCAAATCAACTAACTCACATACATGAAAAGTTCTAGGGTAACCATTTCAGCAAACCCTACCAAATTCATACTATTTTTGGTTTTGAAGAAATAGTCTTTTCACTATGACCGCAATAATCAATGAGCAAATATCATTAATCTATGAGGGAAAATGTAGAGTCTGCATTTCTTTAGTAGGACAGACCTTTACCTTCAATTACAGGAATGCAGGACAAGGTTTCCAAATTTCTCAGTTGCCAAATATAAAGACATTAGAATAAAACAGTTGTTACAAACTAACTTTTGTTTTGTAAATACCATTAAATGACAAAATAGCTTGTTTGGCAATAATATACAGGTAGGCCTTGGGTTACATACGAGATAGGTTGAATTTGTAAGTTGAATTTGTATGCAAGTCACAACAGGTACATTATTTTATTACATTATTAATTAGGACAAATGTTTGTCAACATATTAGCCAGCATGGTGTCAGTTACTGCATAAAATCCTCACTGATTTAATCGCAAACAAAGAAAAAAAACAAACAAAAATAAAAAAAACTTTATGGAGCCTAGACTTCATTAACTTCTAGAGCAAGCTGTGCTTTGATATGCAAAAAGAAACAATTGCAGAGTTTGTCTTGGTCATTAAAGGGCTACAAGATGTTACAGATTAGCTCCACTCTTAAGATCAACATCCGCTCTGTTTAGCAAAAGATTTCTTCTTCAAGTCATGCAAACCGCCCCCCTCCAAGCCTTTGTCCAGCACACAAGCGAGCAGGGAAGCCCTGTTTGTATCGAATTGGCATGTCGGATCTCCTTAACTCGGGGACTACCTGTAGATGTTACATTTTTAACAAAATGTGAATTCTCTCCTAAGTGTCAAAACAAACGTAATGGTATATCATCTGAAGCCCAACTCCAGGCACAACAAATGTACCAGTATAAAATCAGTTAGACACATTTGCCATAAAAGCATTGCGACACAATGGAGGTATGGGGTAACTGCTGTAAATACTTTTTAACCAAGAACTCTATAGTTGCATACACCTATGTACAACATATCCATTTAAACTTTTCAGCTGTTCTTATAAAAATGAAAAAACAAGCTGTCTACATCTGCAACACTTACCACTCTTTTTAAAAGACGCAGTTCCAACTCAGACACTGAACTGTTGAACTGTGAGGCAAATGAGCACATCTGTTGACAACGCTTAATAAGCTCAAACAGGCTAGTGTCTATACTTAGAGTTTCTGTAGTCCGTGTGCGTAAACTTTCAAAATGTATGATTGTACTACAAAGGAAGGTGACCTAAAAAACAGACAGAGATTAGACATTGGCCTCCAAAGATTCAGTGACAAAAGTACAAACAAAACAGTGTTATAAACCTGGTTTGTTCTTTGGTTCTCCTTTAGTACAAAATTCCTTCTCTCTGTAATAGTAGCCTCAAAGTCCTGAAGAACTGGTGCTAATGCAGGATTTGCTCCTCCTGCCCATTTCAAGCGCTGCTCAATGCTGGCTTCCAAACCAGCTAGTTTTTCCTGCAGAAAATAAATATTTGCAATCAAATTTGTCCTAGGTTACAGAATCTGCTATGAAGCTAAATATACTGCAAATTAAACCATTTCAGCCAAATAGCATTTCTGATGGGGTACCTGAACTGCCGCAATAGAAGAGTCAATCTGGCCAAGCGTATGAAGTTTCTTTTTCATGCTGGTCAAGATGGCAGAGCGAGGAGGCGGCGTAACAGAAGTTGCTTGTGGACGACTTATAAGGAAGTCTTCATGCTGCCACTGAAATGTAAAATAGGGAAGATCATTGTCAGAGGGATCACAGTGATTTAAAACTTAGTGAATAAAAAACTAAATTTTTAGGGCCAACTAAAAATCACCAGTTTCACTAGCCACTGATGCTACTTCAGGGGCCACATCTCAGATTTGTAGCTGCATAGATATGGAATTCACGCCACTATAACTGTGAGGAAAGTCTAGTTACGTGGAGGAAAAGTTGATGAGAACCCACCATGAGAAAATAGGATTCTATTAAAGACTACTAGAATGGCTAGGTGGGTTGACCCTTTGATTTTGATACTTTTTCAATGACCTAGCCCAGTTATGCAGGTTATGTGGTTTTTTTTGGTGACCCAGAAAAATATGTGGACCAGAAAAGTCAAAGTATTGAAGCTAATCGGTCAGCCAGACAATTAGTATTTTCAGGAATGGCTCAGCAATGTCAGCTGTAATCTCTCACCATGTATTTGTGGTAAAAAAAAACTTGATATAGTGATATCTGGTATTTGTAGTACTAGACAAATATTCTGTAGTGAAAATGGCTTATAAAAACAATTTGGGTTCAGTGTTCTCCCTGGCCCTTTTTAGCCAGGTGTACCACCATGGACTTTTCAGTTACCACCCAGCTGATTTTTGTGTGGTAACTGAAATGTGGAGTCACAATAAAGGGGCATTGGACAGTTGGTGTATAATACCAAAATTATGCAAATTTCATGCTCCCTATAGGAAGTTGGAAAAAAAAAAAAAAAAAAAACACTCCGAGGATTGCCATTTTAGAAAAGGTACCTATTAGGTGGTAAAGGTACTTTTGCTAACAGTAAAATATATCCAAGATCAGGGTAAAATTTTGGGAATTATATTTTTGCCCAACAATTAGACACACAAGGGAACATAAAATGCACATTAAAAATTTAATTTTTTTTTAGTTTTAATTTAGATTAGGAATAGAGCCTTAAGAAGAAGGGTGGTTAAGATGCAGAATACTTTAGGGTTGGAGTAAAAAATATATATAATACAACCATCCCTTTACTACCTGCATAATTTGTAATATTAGTAGCAATATAGCTAGTAACGCCTCTATGTAATGCCACTAATCAAGTTTAAACTCATACATTCTGTGGCATCAACCAAAACTGTAAAAACCTCACCCTTGCTGGCTACTGAAATATGCAAAAACTAAGTTTCCCTCTTCTGGTGTCACTGGACAGCCACTAGACATTTTGGTACAGTGATACTGCTGTGATGAACATCAGATGCCTACACAAATAAATCAGCAAAAAAAATGTTCTGGTAAAACTTTTACTCCGTAAAGTGGGCATCCATTTATTACCTCTATCTCAAAATGCTAGTTGCCTAGGAAAAGAAAAGGTTCATATCAGCAGTTAGGGAAGAAAGTCAGCAATGTCAACATTTCCACATTTCTCTTGGAAAAGGTTTTTAACCTTTAGATGCTATTCCATTTTCTTTCTTGTGTCTCAGCATTTTTAGAACATTTTCCCCTACTCACGTTTTCACTATTCACACATAACACTGAAGCCACCTAATGCTGCATTGTTTCCTCATTTTTGTTCCCCCACCCACTACAAGTCAGTCAATTTTTAGAAGTTAAGCATTTAACTTAACTTTCTGTTAACACTATAGTCATCCTATCACAACTTTAAATGTACCAATTGCTCCAAATATGGGCTGTCTACATAGTAATTTAAAATAAAATAAAAACAAAAAATCTAGGCAGGAAGCATAATTTTATGTGTATAGATTTTACCTGAAACATTGCAATGTGCAGCTGCACACGCTGCATGCTGGTTTTACAGGAAGCAATGTTTGTTTCCAGACGGCGCACCAGGTCCTGTTTCTTCCAGGCAGTATCATAAGAACTGGCTAGGACAGTAGCTCTATTCATCACTAGCTGGGAGAATCTGGAGATTTGAATGTTGTGCTCCACAGCCTTTTTACAGAGATCATCAACAGAAACTTTGCTTTCTGCACCAAAGTCTTTGGCTTCCACTTGCGCGATAACATCCACACCCAAAGCACTGATGTAGCTGCACAAAGTCAGTCCCAGAGCTTGTGTGGGTAAGCCAATCAGAAGTTGTCTTACAAAGTCAGCCGTAAAAGATTTGATTGGTTTAGCCATCTGGTCTTCACTAAAGCAAGAGTTTCTGTACATAGTTTTTACATTAACCAACTGCACAGGTCCATTGACGGGAGTTTGTTCATCAATTGGGCATTTCCCTGTTAAAATAAAATAAAGACACAAAGTTTAGGTAAAACAAGAACTATTTAATTTTCGGTTTCGAAAGAGGTTCATTTAAGGACTTTTTTTTTTGCTGTCTGTGCTTCACTAGGAAGATTTTCCTCCACTTTCTGCGCCTAAAATTTTACAGAAAGCAGCAAAAATCTGAGCAAAAGCTTTATTCTAGAGAGCTTTTCATAGAACCAGACATCCCATTGAAGGTTTTTCTTCAACTCTTGCTCTGATAAATTTAAATTGTTTGATTTGCCTTGTTCTCTATTTTCTTGGTACAGATTTGAATATAAATTTAGCTGCTTACATTTTTGATTTTTTTTTTGCAACATGCAGTTTTTATAGTTATGGTAACCACTATGCATTTTTCATCATGAGCTCCAATATTATAAAAAGGACTGGGTTTGTACCAAATGCAAACACAGTTGTTAAAACCAATAGAGCCAGATGACTGAACACATATTTTTGTCTATTTTTCAATTAATTCAGTTATGACAGCTTCTAGCCTACTAGTCAAGGGTCAGTAATGACCTCATCGTAAAAGGGAAAAAGGAAACTTAGATGTGGAAATTAATCAGGTCTATAGACAGATTCATAAGTATCTAATTTTTCACCAAACTAGACATAAAAGCATGTGACCCACCTAAAAACATGTTACATAACTGATAAAAACTTCCCCTCCCAAAGTACCCAAGCTGCTCCAGAACATGCCATACTATTTTAGGTAGTTTCCCATCTATATTGTCCATAGGAAACACCAAAATAGTGTCAAGCTTAAAAGGTCACATTGACGACCAGAATATACCACAATACCCTGAAACTTTACAGTTACCTAGCTGGAAGGACTCCTGTGCCTTTATCGAGTCATCTGTTCTTCAATCAATATTTGATCTACTAAAAATCGGTCTCTCTGAAACCCCAGAGGAAACCAATTGGCAAAATACGTTGGGAAAAAGAAAATTTCTGTAAACTGTGATGTGACCTAAACAAATATACTGATGTTGTGTCATTCCATGTCCACTAGACCACTATATGTAATTCAGTTATGTTTACTATGCGATATTAGAACAAGTAAATGTTATTTTCTTTTTTGCCCAAAAAAAAAAAAAGTGTCTCTTCTGCTCTTTTTTCTTTCGTATAGTTTAGAAACTCTAAAGTATAAATCAGTCAATTTGATATTTTACCTAGCCTCTTTTAATTTTTCAGACTGGTGGGTATAGATACACACATTAACACTTTTACTCATTTCTGTAAACACTAACATCTGAAAATTGTTATTTTCTTACCAGACAAGGTTTGGGAAAATATGCTACAAAGTCGGAAAAATTCTCTGATTGTCTGTAATCTTTTCAGAAAAAATATTTCGTCCAAAACACAACGAAGTTCATCATCTTCAAAAAAGTTCACCTGTGTACTTCGTGCTTCACGGATTACATCGACCTTACGCCAGGCATGTGGAATTTCCATCTGTTTTAACTTTAGAAGTGAGCACAATATAAGTATGCTTGCAAGAATACAATCAATTCACTGGGACATTAATATACAATAATAATTGTCTGTACCTTCTCCAATAGTAAGCCAAATGCAGTTTCAACCTGGGCAAACATTCCATCAAAAGCAACTAAGAGCATCTGCCCTGCAGACATTTTTGGAGTTTCTTCCACAGAGCCATTCCTTGGTTGAATTAACTCTCCATACTGAGAATGAAGTAACCTGTAAGACAACATATACAATAGAGTAAACTTTACCTGCCTAACATGCATATTCAAATGCAAATACATAAAATACCAATGCTGTGGCCTTTACATATATACTACCTTGCAACATCAATGTAGTGAGCATTTGCCTCATCTTCCAGCCCCATGGCTGCATTTCTTAAATATGTCTGCAATGACTCAACCATGTTCTGTAGAGATGTTCCATCAGTGGTCTGATCTATTAGGTTATCCAGCTCTTGAAGCATGCTCTCCAACGTCTGCTCCCCTTTCATCAAGCATCTGAGGGCTTCAGGAAAAATTATCTGACGGAAATTGGAGTTCAGCTCCTGTCAAACATGAAAACATGTTTCATTAATTGGTGTATGCACTAATCTAGTCCTAAAAACTTGAAAAGGATTTGCAGCATTTAAAACATTTTTACGTGTTTTACGTAGCTAAATTTAACATTTTATTCCTAAAAAAGCAAACAAAAACCCGTTTTCAAAGGTTACTCTTCGACCCTAAAAAAAAAATTTTTTTTTTGTTTTGTACAAATTTAAGACCTTTTTTTTCTTATAAGGTGAACTTTTTAAGAAAGGAGAAATTAAGGTAAACAGTGTGCTTAAAGATTTTTTTTTTTTAAAACTGCATCTCAGCAGAGTATTTGAAAAAAGGAAGGGTGGGGTGGGGAGGTATCAATCCTAAATTTTCAAACTATCCCCTGTGCACAGGGATTTACAGATGTTATAAACTCCAGCTAGAATCAGTATATTCCCATTATCTCACAAGGAAAAGGAGTCAACTGTAATACTCAGTAAAGGCCAAATAGAACTTTCCTGAAAAAACATGGCAAGACTAAATTACCTGCAAAGATATGTACACGGCATTAGCTAGATGTACAGCTTCAGATGCCTCCAGAGGATTGGGTATATCAAGATCTTGAGGGACAAGCATGCACTGTTTTAATAATTGGACAAGACATGTGACATTGCCACTCATACTGCAGAGCTCTTCCAGGAACCAAGCTCCATCCCGAGATGTAAGATCCACAAGTTGTTCTCCAGCACTGGAAGCAGCTCCTTCCATCATTAAGTTGCGTCTGTAAAAATATAAATGACACAAGATGGTTACAATTATGGGTATAAAGAGTTTTTTCCCCCTAGGTAATGTTTGGGCAGATGAAATTCCTCCTTTGGTAAAAACCCAGCTCAGTAATGCTACTTAACTTGCAATGGGTTAATCAATAAGTGACTGATCAATATACAAAAGGACCACCGTGTAATCATGCATAATTGCTTGTACGTGCTAACAGATGTCCATCCTTCAAAGTAATGAACAAAAATCTCACATACTAGTGTGAAAAAGTAAGAGGGGTTAGTATACCCCAACGTTCTGTGTGCCTCATAGGACAAGAAATGGGGTTTGCCTATATCACTCCTGTTCTATGACTATTTTCTCACTTCAGCAGCCAATAAAGGCATTTCAATGTTTTTTTGGAATGGTATAAACATTAACATATTAGTTAAACTGGTAAGTGTTTACGTTTGGATTTTCTTTTACCTGGTAAGAGTGCAGAGCGCAGATACAACCACACTAGCCAGGCTAAGGGAACCTTCCTCGCCATTTTCAAGCAAGAAAACTTTAATACAGCGCTCAATTTCTTTCAGTTGTTCTTCACAGACAGGAACAGTTGCCACCTCCTGCTTTAGTCGTTCTACTAGTCTCAGAAGTCTGTTATTTGTATCAGCATAATAGCGTTGCAGGGCCATCTCAGTGGCAGAAATGAACTGACAGACAGCTTGAGGAGGCTGAGGAGCATACTGCTTTTCATACCTGTAAATAAAAATAAAATTATATGACCAACATCTGCTTGTTAGAATTTTTGTTACAGCCAACATATGAGGACTTACGTAGATGTGCAAAGTAAGCATTCATTTAGCTTTGGAGATTAGTATTATTAACCTCCCAGGTGGTAATCCCTAGAGTGGCTCAGGGTTAAATTCCAATACAAAAAGTGGTAACCCTGAGCCTCACTCGGGGTGGAGTGGAGGGCTTGCCTTGCCCCACGAGCCTGCGGCGTCCTCCAGGGATGACAGCCCGGCATCTGTGTGCCCTTGGCGATACCCAGCCAGCATGTCTGTGTCCCTGGGTCTCATCTCCTCAGGCCTGTGGGCATGGGACGTGTGCGCGTGCATGCGGGCGGCAGGACAGGCTGGACATTTTAAAAAATGTATTTTTAAATGTCAAATGTACCGCTTTGACATGTAAAAATACTAAAATTATCATACTGCCAGATAGGTTAAACAGTATTTTAATAGCGTCGACTTATTATGCAGCACTGTACATCAAATTGGGGTTTGCAAATGACAGATACAGACAGTGTCAACAAGAAGAGGAGGGGGCACTGCCGAGAAGAGCTTAAAATCTGAGAAGATTTCAACTTATGGAGTTTTTCTTTTGCTTTAAGCTACTTTACATTCACACTGATTGGACAGAACATTACCGCTGTAAAAAATGCCCGTGTACACAAGCCAATTCTTTTTACCCAAGGGAAGCCCCAAAAAGTTTTGACATCTATTGCTAGTTTGAGGAACTACGGCTAAACATTATTATTGATGATAATATTATAACAGGATTTATATAGCGCCAACATATTACGCAGCCCTGTACATAAAACAGGGGTAGCAAATGACAGAAGAATACAGATAGTGACACAGGAGGAGGAGAGGACGCTGTGCCGAAGAGTTTACAATCTAGGATATGAAAAAAATGACCATACTTTATAAACAAGATTTTTAGGTTGCAGAAAGTTCTAAATGAAGGATCTAGGAGTAGTCTGTATGTCGTTAACCTGGGGACTATCTGTACTTAAATGGTAAAAAATATGGCAATTGAGTCCATCAGACCTGCCAAACAATGATCTAGGAGTCGTCAAATCTTTAAATGTGTACTTACTTTGAATATATTTCCTGACAATGCTCAATGGTCATGTCGCATATAAGCTCCTCCATCCAAGTCTTCCACTGCTCCATTCTGTGTTTTTGAAACACCGATTTGGGGTACAAAAGGGCTACAGTTGCATAGTTGTGAAGATTCTCCAAGCAGCCCCGAAGGACAGAGCGTCTCTGTTGCAGCAGGGTTCCCATTTCTGCCTCATATTGCTCACACTGTGTGATGAGATGTGCCTGGCCAGCATTCTGTAAGAAAGCTGTGGCAGGTACATAGCTGGGAGGACCTGTGGAGAGACAAATTAGTTTTTGGTATAATATATTTATGGAGAAATTAAAACTTACTGACCATATGCATTTGAGCAAATAGAAATATCCAGATCTCTTCATATAACATTTTAATCTACTGTAGATGCTTTGCGCAACAGTCATACAAGAGCCTCATTTTACATGGTATACTTATACTACAATGCAGACTGAAATTCTAGTGGAGAGACCTATTGTAATTGACAAGTTATAAAAAAAAGCCAGAAGATGATTCAACTAAATCATTACTAAACTAAAATTAAAATTTTCCATAGGCTCACCTGTTACCTCAAAAAAGAAAAAAATGTTTAGTGTAAAAGGTCCTATTGGACACTACTCAAGTGAATATGCCAATACAACTTCTTTAAACTGTTGTTGTAATTTAAAATATATGCACAGCTTGGATATATTGGCTAAAATATGCTAATAATGAATAATATTATAATATACAAAGGTAACTAAATGAACAGCACTTTAGGAGTGCACATAAATTTTTTTTTATCAAAACTAATTTGATATACCTAAATCCATCTGGCTGCTTATTTCTTGAAGCAGACCGGCTAGTTTAGTGGCTTCCAGATTGCTAAAGGCAGTTTGGTACTGTGTGATCCACTGCTCAAATTCATTCAGCTTCACTTGGATAGCTTCCTGGACCGCTCTCTGCTGTGTCTGAAGCTGGGTGTGTTCAGAATATCTAAAATACAAAAAAAATGTTAAAATATCGAGGAAACATAAGTCTCAAGGTTCAAAGTTTCAGGTCATCAAAAACAGTACACACAAACACACACGCTTTGTTAATGTCAAGGGTCAGAGGAGAATGGCCAGACTAATTTGAATTGATAAAAAAAAGGCAACATCACCTCAAATAACCACTTACAGCCAAGGTTTGCAGAAGAGCACCTTTGATTGCACAACATATCAAACCTTGAAGCAAATGGGCTACAGCAGAAGACCCACCAGGGTGGCACTCCTGTCAGCTAAGAACAGGCAGCTGGGCTACAATTACCACAGGTTCTCCAAATCAAGACAAGAAAAGATTACAAATAAATGTTTTGGGCACACTAAAGTCCTCTTATTATGGTACTTCTTGCATGTCATAAAGCCCTAATCACCTCATACTGGTTTCTTAAACATGGCAATGTGTTAACTGTACTCAAATGGCCTTCAATCACCAGTGCTCAATTCAACAGAGCACCTTTGTAACGTGGAACAGGAGAATTAAGTCCGTCAGACTTCTGCCTTCCGAAAGCAGTACTGAGAGAATGAATGAAGGCTAGAGTCATTTTCTTTTTTTATTGATTACGATGCAAAAGAATTCTTATACTAACAGGACATCCAAAAATCAGGATGAGGTGTTGCCATTGTCAGATCCCAGAAAGTATTGCATCCTGCGACTGAGGATATTCTCACCACATACAGACTGCAATCTACCTCTTCTGTTCAAGCTAGACTTCTCGTTACCCCCGATGGCTGATACACCACTGTCGTAGCATCCTCTGGCAGAATCTTGATTTTGCAAAATTGCCAGCACTGTTGGGACATTCCATCCCAAAGGATGTTCTTATGAAGATAGGATCCCACCCAACAACCAAGTTCCCCCTGCAGCAACATGAAAATTCCTATTCTCTAAGCAAACATCTCAAAAACATTTTGGGTGGAGCTAAACAAGGTTCCTTTTCCATAACTACAAACCTGAGCTGCAGTGTATGAGCAGGATGATCTGGGGCTTCAGCTCCTTCCAGGAAGGTCATCTCCTCCATGACCCGGGTTTGCAGCTTTTCCACCTCTGTCAGTTCTTCATGCGAATTTAGATATTCCCCCAAGCTACTGTCTAGCTTGGGCAAGACACTCAGCATCTCATCCCGGTTCTTAAACCAGTTCACCTGTAAATTGAAACGTATTTTTTTAAACAATATTCATAAAAGCAGTCTTTAACAGCCAAAGGCCTTATTTATACGTTTTTTTTTTTCTATCATTGCCTCTTTTGTCAAACATTCTTTAGTCTTAAGAGAACGGTAACCAGGTAGAACTAAGCTGATCAGTGAATTTAAATACAAAATGGTCAACATAATATTTTACCCATCCAAGGTAGCGATCGGTCTAAGCATATATTATTGTCTGTTGATCTATTAATATAAATCTGTTAGGCCCATAATTTAAAAAAATATAATTTACAAAGAATATTACCTTGATTTCAGCCACTCTGGAAGAAAAAAGGCTTTGTGTGATTTCTCTTTCCATCTCTCGTTTGCTTTGCTTGTTTTCAGCCTGTTGTCCTCCTCCGCCATAGACTGCACCTGCAAATCCTGCCTCTCCCCCGGCAGTCCAGTCCACAAGAGGGTCATAAACAAAAGCCTCAAGCAATGTTAACAATGTCTCTCTTCCTCTTCTCATTATATGGAGCACCTAAAGTCAAAAACACAACCACTTATGGTAACAGAGCTGAGCAACAGTTTAGTTTTTTAAATAAATGAACCTTGAAAACAGATGTTATATTATAATTCCCAGTAAGTATCTTTAATAGTTTTATCAGTTAAGGTTAAGAAATGCTGATACAGGTGAACATTAACTTTCCCCTAATACAATACAATAAAAACTATAGGACAGTGTGCCTTGGATGAAGTCTGGGGCAAAATAGAATTAGGGAAAACCTTTCCCAAAAATGTCCTTAACTGCCTGTATAATGCAGTATTTTATCCAAGATTACATTTGTAAGATTTCCAGTGGGAGGAAAAAAAAAAGCTTTGTCAGAAGGAGTAGCTGCTCCATCTGGGTGGTGTAAAGCTTTCTTTGTTAAACCCGAACACTAAAACCAACATGGCCTACTACCTGGTCATAACAAGTCAGAACTTATGTAGCAACTCACCTCCAACACTCCAAAATAATCAATAGTTTTACAACAGAGTTAATGTCCCTGGTCAGTTTGTAACCACAAAGCAGACCCAACATTCTTGAGCTAAATCATAGTACAGTATTAAAGGCTTAATAACCAAGTAGTAGGCTCAGGTGGTAAAATAAAAAGCCAAAGTGCAACTTTTAGCTTATATTTGTAATGCCTAGACATTTAAGCTGCCTAGATATACACATTTGTGTGCACAATCACTATTTTACTAAGTTTGGATTGGCCCAATTTGCAACAAGTTTACTTTAATCTTTACCAATGGCATTTTTGCAGCTTACATTTCAAGCAAACCTATAACAGACTGATAAAATCTAACTACAGAGGATACTGGTTACTGTTTATTCTAACCATAGTTATCTTTTAAACCTTTTAAAGTGATAAGGAAGGAAGTGTTTTATGTACCTGCTCACAAGACAGACGGAAGACTCCCTCCACCCCTGTCACGCCCAGTGCACTTTCAATATTTTGGGTCATTCGGAAGGGAACCTTTTCAGGAACACGTAGGCTCTTCCCTTTAGAAAAAGCATGAAGGAAACACTGTCAGTACACAAAAAACCTAAAGTGATAGTTATTTCAACAGTAAAAGTAATATTTACCTTTTTCAAAACAAACATTGTAGTCTATGTGAACTACTTCCCCACTTGTCATATCAATCAGAACATTATCCAAATGCCTATCGCCAAGGCCTATGATATAGCCAACCATTGACATAACAGCTGTTGACCTGGCATAGGACTGCAAAAAAAAAAAAAAAAAAGTAAGTTAATAACCTGTAAAAGTTTTGTAAAACATGCAACACAAGATGGGTTTTTGGTAAGGAAGGATTTGAAAAGGAATGAAAATTAAATAGTAAATTGTAATGTAGTTGTAAAATGTGAAACCTGTAAACACTGGGGCCCTGTGAAGGTCTATAAGCTTTTGTACAATGACAACAAAATGACAATACAATACAATTGTAGTCTTATACAGCCTTATGAAGTAAACTACTGTATGATGCCAAGATAATGAACATCCTAAACAGCAACCTAGATAGTGAGCTTTTCTACTCCTCCTGTGTCACTAGCTGTATCTGTCATTTGCAAGCCCTTTTTAATATACAGCACTGTGTAAATATGTTGGGCGCCATATAATCCTTTTTTATTATTATTATTAATAGCCTAACTTGGCTCCTTCAGAACCACTAAATGATCAACTAGTATATTACCAATTGGTTTGGTAAGCTTTCCTAAATGGATTAAGAGGGCAAGCAAATAGTATGTAGTAGAAGTGCAAAGGAACACAAGTAGTAAAAATCATCTCTCTTAGAAATATAATATGAATACAATGCCAAAGTAAAAAAGTCCCCTCTCACCTGCGTAACTCTCCACCACTCATCTGCTGTGGCGCAAGAGCACCACAATTCTTTAGCCAGTAGATTTGGAGGAGTGGATTCCATTAATTCCTCTAGTACAGACTTCATCACATTAAGGGGCCAGTCTCGACGAGACACATCTAGGCTCAGGCCAACTGCTTTGAGGGCTGGACTTATTTTACTGTAGTAGAGTTCACTGGGACGAGGAACCATTGCAGGATTTTGAGGAGTTTGATAGGAATCTTGGGCCTGAGCAGAAAAAAATAAAAAATTTTAACTTTAAAATCAGCAACCACATTGTAGTCACAAAAGCCAATTAGAAAAAAAAAATAAAAAAATAAAACTACAGTTGTATATAATCCCTGTACCTTCTTTTTGACAAAACAAACATAGATCAAAGGTTAGAATCCCATTACATTACGGCCATGGTCTGGAAGAGTTATTATGCAATGTCATGTGCTTTCTTTTTCAATAAATATTAATGGATTTCCACAAAGGCTAGTAAAGGTTTGATGTAAAATAGAACAAGATTTGTACTTTAAGATGCAATAACTTGTAAAGAAAAAAGTGGTGTGTATTGCATCAATATCAGCCTAAGTTCTTGTCTTGGGCCTAAGAGCAGAATCCGACTTCAGGGATTCTGCAGAAGATTGAGTAAACAAGTGGGCAATTTAGGTCATAAAGGGCATTCGGTACAGTGGGACGGCTTCCTAGTGTCTAATCTACATATAGGTGGCAATATTACAGAAGGGTAAATACTTCCTGTATGTCCCTCAATGAAAGATAAAGAACATGTTAAGGGATGTACAATTTAAATTAATGCACTGATAAAACAGCAAGAAAATTTTAAAAGTCCCAGTGGGAATATGGCTGGGTAAGGTTAATAAAATCATGCTGATGGAGGACTTAACAGCTAGTATACATGACAGGAATGAAAAATTCACTCAGATATGGTACTTATTGATAGTCTTTCAAGACTGCACAGAATACAAATGTTTGATAGATACTCTGGGGAATCTGGAAATTTTGTGAGTTATAGATAAATTTTAATTCTCAAGGTTCACTTAGCCATTATGCAAGGGTGTATTGGTCTATACCGATAAATTGGGCTCTGTTTCGGTAAACTTAGGTATTGTAATATCTCAGCCACTACTTTGACAAGAACCAC
>NC_092864.1:73658919-73664550 GCF_032062135.1 Pyxicephalus adspersus | reverse complement strand
CAACAAAAAAGTATTTAAAGTTCAAGGTCATGTTTAACACATATCTAGTCTATCGCAAATAAAATAGCAGGTGGACAAGTAAGTTAGTGAGAAGATTCTGCACTACTCATATTGATCACTTCAGTCAACAAAAACAATGCATAAAGCTTGAAACTGAAAACTAAAAAGATCTTGCTAAAAGTTATTTTAGTGCCATATTAAGATTCATTTTCAATACGTGGATACTCCTCATCCGTAGAATTTACAGGAGGCAGTCCAATTAAGGTGTGAACATTCTTGCCCAGTGAAGAAAGGCTGGAGATGTTCGATTGTTGGCGCAGCCTGTATACTTGTTTCATTTGGCCCGATATTTCCTTCCAATCCGATTGGATCCATTTTGCCAGTGTCAAGATAGATTTTGCCACGGAATACTCTGCTTTTTCAGACTTGCAGAAGGTGATCGCACAAGAACTTAGCATTTCCATTGCATGAGCAGACTGGCCTGCATATTAAAAACATGCAAAACAATGATTACTGCCATGTATCATGTTGTATAGACAGCCTCAAGACAAAACTTTAGGGTAAAGAAGCCTCAACCTTTTCAACATGGGGGAACCCTTGAAATACCTTTTGGGTCTTCAGAGAAGCCCTACTATTTTTACAGCTCACAGTACATTAACATGGTGGTCCGTGGGAAGAATGCCTCTTGCATTGCTGACTAGGGAGAAGAATGTCACTTATATAGATAACAAGATCATTGATGCCACTTAAATTGACCTGAGACTCAAATTACTTATTGCTCAAGGATCCCCCAGCAACCACTGGAGAAACCCTGGGTTAGCGGGTTATGTTAGAAAAAAAAATAGTAATTTGCAGAAACCGATCACTAAGAGTGCTGAATGTATTACACTGAAATTTTTTTTTTTTTAAAGGGTCGTACTGACCTGCAGCATACAGAAGTTTGGCTTTTTCAATGTCAAGTTCCGGTCCCCACTTCTCATCCATCTGCCCATGAAGTGAAAGCTTCTTGAAATGGGAGACTAAATCCTGAGCATTGCTCACTTGTCCTAAATGGATTTCACTGCACTGGCCAAGCAAACGTGCAGCAAGAGTGATATTTCCATGTTTTCTGGCACATTTGGCAGCTGTTAATCCCAGTTCCATCAGATGACTCTTTATGGGTACCGTCGGTTCTGAAAGTAATTAAAAGGATAACATTTGACACATATCAAGACAATTATAACAAACAATTTAAAAACAAAATGCCATTTCCTCTGAAATGCACAATGTATAGACCCCCTTCCTTGTCAGCACATGGCAATAGAACAGAAAACGCACACACTAGCTTATCTCTCTTCAACATGAAACTACCCTACTTCATAGTATATCCTATGGCAATCTACCCTACTGCATAGTATATCCTATGGCATCTCATTGTACGTATGTCAGATTTGTGAAAGCACAAATCAATTACCATTTACAGCACAAATGCTGCTAGACTTGCAAGATTCTGCAAAAAATTGTACACCACAGGGATTAAAAGTAAATTTGAGAAAAAGTTAGGCTTCAAATAAAATGAAAAAAAAAATTAGATACACAATTAACATTGGGACAACTTTCTAAGGCTGGGCACACACGTGCAATAAATGTTGTTGGAAAGAATCTTTCACAACCCTTTCCAACAAAGCTGCATGATGCATGGACGATAACTATGCTCGATGGAGAGGGGAGAACGGAGCAGCACCCCGCTGCGCTCTCCCCTCTTCACTTTCATTATTATCATCATTGTTGCTCTTCCGTCGTCTGTGGATCTGCTGTATACACACCAGATTCTCATCTGATATCACCCGAGGCGATTATCTGACGTGTGTACATAGCCTAAGTAACCAAATGTGCAGAATACAAATTGAATTTACTGGAAAAAAGCAGTCAATTTATGTAACTACAATGAAGTAAACACAATAAAGGAAAACTGTATCAAAAAGGCTTTGCTTATAAACAAATGCAAATCACTAAATATACAGACTCATTTACCATGGAGCAGAAAATATGTTGCAGATACACAAACACACTTCTATGAAATGTGATTTGGATATCAATCAGAAAGTACCAGGTAGGGGGGGGCAAAGATAATGTTAAAACAAAAGTGTGGGGGTGGCTGAGCAACCAGAAGATGGCAGATGGGGGAACCCCAAATTTTGTTCTTAAGTTATTCACAAATAAAGCAATAAAAAAAAAAAAAAAAAAAAAAAAAAAAAACCTAGAAGGAAAACCATGTGGATTTAGCCTTTAAAATTTAGAATAAATGGGGAGGGAGTCTCAAACAAGTGGTACTTTATTGTAGAGTTGCCATTTGTTGAGGGGGCTGCAATTTCTGGGAGGCGCTACTACTTTATCATTAGCCATCTCAAATGGGCCCTTTACTTGGGAGTAAGATCATACAACTACTGGCATGAGTTGTCAGTGTCAGGCACAGTTCATACAGATTAATCTGTTTAAACCCTTATTAGCACTAAAAAAAAAAAAAGAAAACAAGTTCAAAAACTTTTAGTCCGTCACAGTTCACTTAGCTCTGCAATGCAGTTTTGTAGTCTGTGGAACAAACTAAACCACCTACCTTTGAATTTTTCTGCAAGTTGGCTTTGGAAGGCTGTGTATCTTAAAGCATGTATCCATGGTCTGACATCGTGCTGTTTGCATGAGCGCAAAGCTTCACTGAACAGGGGGATCAGGCAGTCCTGCAAGAGGAGTTATAACAGTATTGTTGCTTGTATACCAGTGACAGTATAAGAAAAATTCCTATTGTGATGTTCACTTCAGTCTTCTTGTGGGTAATAAACAACACCAGACAAAACAGTCTGAAAAACACACATAGAAGCGTTTTGCCTGCCAAAGGAACTTGTAGCCCTGTCCATCCAGTGCAATAATGTACAATTTTAAGTTGCTGTAATATAGTAACACAGGTTTCATTACTCCACAAAGTTACTGGACATTGAAAATAAGAGAAGCTGCATACTGGTTCAGGAACATGTTACCACCGTATCCCAAGAAACCACCAACTAGGTGGATGGATTTCCAGGTGCACAGAAGTTACATTGTCCCTGGCTGCTGGCTCTGTATGCAGCAGAGACTTTGCATGTCTTTTGTCATTTAGGTCTGCTTTATTATAGTATGGCCAAGTGTCAAGTGTGGAAGAAACCTTCCAATCTGAAAAAAATACACATACACACACACACATCACAATAAAAACCCTAATACAATTACATGCAAAATCCCTGGATAAATACTGATATTTCATCCTCATTCAAAAGGTGTGCAAAGTTGTATTAGGAGTCGGAAAAAAAAATTGCCCCCCAGAAGTAAAGGAACACACATTAGTAGTTTGCAATAGTATATGCAGTCTTTTTAAATAAATCCATAGAAACTAAAAAAATTTACCTCGGATGTAAGCTTGCTGGATATTGTGCTTTCAAGAGATGATGAGCAATATAGTTGTAATGTTCCCAGTACAGGCAAAAACTGTGATACCGTCAGTGTAGACAGCCTCAGAGGTCCCATTGCTATACGTGCTGTTTGCTTCAAGTGTTTTGTAAGATTTCTGCAATAAAAAATATGTTTTTAAAGAAAGTTCAAGGCTGTAAAAATGCTAACAAACACTGTTCCCTATGGCCTGTAGCCAATATGCAAGATAAACCCCCTTTTATAGGAAAGTTGGCAGTCAATTTCAAATGATCCAAACAACTCTAAACTAAAGGGCTCAAGTGTCATGGAATGTTCTAAGGGGAAATAAAAAATTAATCTTAAATATTTAGCATTTAACAAAAACATGGCAAAATTGTTAAATTGCCAACTTACATTAGTTAATAATACCAATTACACATGTAGCTCACAGAAAAAGCTCAGTCAGATGTAAAAGGTAAACAGGCTCTCCTCATTTCACACAATAACCAGCTCAAGTGACTGAAATATTGCACAAAGTTTCATTCATAAAACACAAAGCCATGGACTTCACTGGCTGCAACCAATAACTAAATGGTTAAACAGTATGTATGCTTTGTGTGGGTGAGTTGGTGGTTATTGGTACCATATCTTTTGTATTTACTAATTGCAATTTGAAACAAGCTTGTTTTTGGGACTTTTATACATTAAATTGTGCATTATATTATAAAGCCCTGAAAACAAGCTTTTTCTAATGCATAAAAAGAATTTCAATATGTATATAGCATCAGTAACCTTTTAAGTGTTTCAGCACAGCTAATGGGATCTATCTAGTAGTATACAAGCTACACCAAATACAAAAACTCACAGTGGGAATGACAAAAGTAAATACAGTGCTTACTCGGAGACAGATTGCCACTTCTGCTCAGGGTCTGCATCATTTAAAGCTAGCCTGAGGCACACAGAACTTCTTAGCAGCTGGACCTCTATACACTTCTGAAGTTCTCTAGGGTCTGGGCTAAGCATATTAGGAAGCAGCTTCTTCATGTCTAGGAAACAAAAACAGATTGTGTTCTTAACAAGACAACATTAAGTTTTATACATCAGACTTCCAGGTACTCTCCTACAGTATATAATATATATGAAAAGGTACTTCTCTACTAGACAGGTTGTGTTAAGAGACCTGAGAGAATAGGTATCACAGACAGAGCTTTGATACCCGACATACAGGGGTCCCAACAACTCCAAATTAGGGAAGACCAGAATAAAATGAATGTACAGACTTACAGATTCATATCTGTGTTCTCCCCAGTGTCTGTTTACCAGGAGCATTGCCTGATACTGTCCGCTAGCTGCAAGATTATCATCAACCACTCTGATCAATGTACCTCTTGAGAGCATGAAATTGTGACACCCGCAGCCATGCTGTTATCCACTCAGCAGTCTTGCATTTCTGGGAGCAAATCCCCAACAATGGACTTGGGACACCCCAATCCCTGCTCCCCAAGTTACTTTACTAGAAAATACAATCAGTCATTTTGAGCTCATCTTTGTCAGCAGCAAAAGGAACACGTGCCCCATACTGAACTTCAAGAGCCACTCGGCATATAAAACATAGCATTTGATTAACACTAGAATGGCTATTTCCGATAGTCAAATTAGTACATTTTTGACTTCTGAGACATTTATAGGATGATTTCCGTTCTGGAAAGCTAAAGTAGATAAATGATTCCACTTTCTGGTGAGACCACTGAAAGCAAGCCATTCTTTTAAATTTATAAAAGCACTGGCATTTACATATGTTTAGTGGTTTATAGCAATATTAGTTACCGTTATTAGAAAAGCAATACATGTTATGCAATACTTAGAGTATTACCTATCTTTTCCTTTGTTCCACCGTTTATCAGATTTAAATTTTCTCCGGGAAGCAACTCTAGTTGCTCTGTACATTCATGGAATTCACCAAATTCAAAACTGCTTAAAGCCCTGTTACAAACAAAAAATTCATATATCATAAGAAAAAAAACAAAAAACATTTGAACTACAGTGACTGCAGGAATCCTTAGAAACACCTACAACATTTTTAAGACATTTATATTGCTAGGCTATCCACCTCAGTACATCAGTAAACTAAATGTAAAAGTTTCCCCCATGCAGATGTATACCATCTGAAAGATTAGTCTAAAGCTACGTACACACTTCCAATTATTATCG
>NC_092864.1:73645762-73658310 GCF_032062135.1 Pyxicephalus adspersus | reverse complement strand
GAGTGAAGACATCCTTACTTCTCATCTGTCACTATAATAGTATATTAGCAAGAAACTCATCGGTTACTATAATAGTATATTAGCAAGAAACTCTAATCCTTTCTCAGGTTTTGACTAGACATACACTTTAAATAAATGCACACCCCTCTATGGTAGCTTGATTGACATGTCACATGTCTGTGGAGTTCATTAACGCTTTTATCATCTACCTTTAGTTTTTCCTGAGGGTTGAAAACCATCTTCTCTAACATTTCAAAATTGGCAATACCATAAGACTTTCTTGAACAAGTGTTACATTTAAAGGAGTGTGATAAAAACTGTGTACAAATAACTCACTTTACATAGTTGAAGTCTGTCTTCAAATTAACAGAGTTGCCCACTGAACTTTTCTTCAGGTCGTGCATGCTATTTTGCCACTCCTGCACTGCAGCCCAGTCAGAAATTGAAATATAGCACTCACAAGCTTTGTTGCTCAAATAGTTGACCACTTCAGGCACAGGGTCGCTGGGCTTTGTCAGAACAGTCTTACGAATATCTCCTAGAAAACACAATTGCATACTTGTCAGGCTTTAACTTGGGGAAAAAAAAAAGAAAGTTTTCACAACAGTTGAATATGAAAATCCCACACAAAAGTCTGATAACGTGTAGGGGCTACCATATTGTAAGGTAAAAACAAACATGGGCCTATAGAGCTTAATAAAGTTCAAACGACTCTCTGAACATACCATTTGAGTGTTTGGGGCTGGCAGAGGTGCTGCTGGAGTTAGCCAACTTTAAAACAATCTTATCAAATCCAGGGGTACTGCAGTCCACCCCAGTCATAGCACACAAGTGTTCTTGGTATTCCACTGCAGCTTTCTCATATCTGTCAAACAAGGTAAAAAAAATTACATATTTACATATACTTTAAAATATTTCTGTAAAAATTAATGGTTCATGAGGTAGTCACACAGACAGGTACACAGACAAATCACCAACCTGAAGAACCTTACTTAGGCCTGACATCAGCTGAAGCACAACATCCACCTGGTGGAACATGCACATACTAGAATACTATACTAGGAATACTAGATAAAAACCCTAAAAATCAGTGAAAGTTCTTTGATGCTGAAAAGCCAGAGGCACTAACTGATCTAGTTAATCAAGCCCTAACAAGAAAGGAGAAAAAGGTAGTGGGGAGGGGATTGTACCTAAAATTTAAAGCCTTCTGAGCCATCTACAAATGGAGTAATAGGAACACAGACATCCTTTAAGAGGTTTTTAAAAACGAGGGCAAAAAACTAAATTTCTAACTAGCAGCAGAGGCTAGGAGAAACTCTCATAACCCGCATTACATCCAGACTTTGGAGGGCGATTACATTTTAATGAGCAAAACAAAGATGATTAAACTTTCTCTTTCTCTTCTGGAAAATCAGCCCTTGGTTCAGCAGATGTGAATGCTTTTGCAACTCCTAGAAGTCTTACTGGATGGTTTTCCACATCTGCGGGGAATAAAATTGAATGAATACCTTGCTCTCTTTGTAGTAACATCAAGGTAATAATCCTTATGCCACCCACTCAGGTACGTGAGACGAAAACAGCGTTTGTGCTCAGGTAAAAACAGAGACCAATAAAACTGAGGAGGGGTTAGTGGCATTAGCTAACAAGCAGCATTTGATTATACAAAATGTGCATACAATAGTACATATATTCTTGTGCAACATACAGCAGTTCTTGGTATAAAAGGGTGAATGTTTGGTACAGTTAAGTATGCATCAAACACATTCACGTAAAGTAAGGTAAGGCAGTGTCAGTTCACAACGTGTTTCACAATTCAGCTTCCTCAAGAGAATGTCCGTCAAACGCTTTTAAGATAAATTCTTAAAAAATAAATACTAAATGGTAAAGCCTTATTTGTTCTAAAAGAAACTATACATGTATTACTTTGTAATATTCATGAACAATAGAATTGCAGAATAAAAATGTAATGAAATGTAAAAATTGCTCTGGCCCAAAAGCTGTGTACAGATGCTGAAGTGTTTAATCAAAGCCATAAAACATACCTTCCATCAGCTTGAAGAGCTACAGAATTTATCCAAGACAGGCTTTTGCCAGCAAAATTAGATGACCACACCGTAAGCCCCTGTATAGCTTCGGGACACTGAAGTTCACACAGAGCCTCCACAACCATCATTACTGTTAACTCAAGTTCCGTTCCCTAAAAAATAAACACACAAGCTTGTAAAGCCAATGCTCGGAAAATAAAAGCTCTGCCTTGAGTCAAAACAAAAACAGAACATTCCTTACCTGAGGTGCACTGTTCTTCATTTCTGTGAGAAGGTCAAAGCCATGTCTAACTGTAACTGCTGGCTGCCCGGCCAACAAACCCACACGCATAATGGCAATTCGAATTCGAGTGAGCCAATCTTGGCATGTTTGTCGATTAGTATAAAAGAAGGTCCTTATAACCTATAAACAGTAAAGTAAACAAGCCATCAAGATTTTGAAACCATCAACGCAAGCTGTAATCAAAAACAGCCAGACCCATAAACTATACTCTACAGGAGACAAAATACATAAGCTGTAAGCAGATTTAATCATTAGGAAGATATATATCTGCACCAGCACCGTACAATGTAATTTTTTGCTTTAATTCTAAACTTTTTGCGAAAGATATAAGCCTTTTCCTTTTTACTAACCTTGGGAGGCGAGGTTAATGCATTGGCACATCCTTCGTAGGCATTGTACATCAGTTTGTCTAGGTTTTCCAGGTACTGAAGAAGCAGCACTAAACGTAACTGGTTGTTGGCATGCCCTTCATCGTTTTCTGCAGTTGTCCATTGACCAACATCCTGGTCTGGATTCAGGGTATGGGCTGCAAGGCTTCGAATAATACCTGGGGGTTAATACATCAAAAAGTCAGTCAGCGCACACTTTGTCACAGTTAACATTACCCGAACCCCTTGTGGCATAAAAAAAAAAAAGAAAGACTTAAAGTGTGTTGAAAAATACTCCTAACAAGTAAAGGTATATAGACAATTAACACTAAGTATAGTAACAAGAGGAAAAAAAAAAAAAGCTGTTATTTGTATATGATTAGCTCCATTTTTCAAACGGAAAGCCTGTCATACATACATACACAAACATACATACATACATACGCACGCCCAATGGGATATAATAAACTTAAAAGCATGACCATAAACAAAAGGATCAAAACAGAATACCTTCAATAGTCTGGAACGTATCTTGTGCTCTTCCTAATGGAGTCCGTAATTTAGAAAGAACTGTGAACTGAGCAGCCTCCCACACTGCCCACTGCCACAAAACAGCCTCGGCCTTCAGCAAATTTCGGGGAATGAGTGAAGCATCACGTTTATCAAGCCTCTGGCAGCTGTGAAAAAGCCTCTCCAGCCAATTGTCCTTTCTACAGAGACAAAAGCACACTGGTTCAGTAAAAGAAAAGATCCTTCACACGTTTTATATTTGAGAAACATTGTTATAAAGGTCAATTATTAGGAGAGAAATTCATGCACAGAAGAACTCAAGCATTATATTAAAAATATGTATTTTATAGCCTAAAAAGAAAGAAGCAATACTTTCTTTTGGGCATTACCACTATCAAAACCTTTTTTGTATTTTTAATACCACTTCGATACTGGTTCTGGGGTTTACAAAATAAAGGACAGGACAAGGAACTATCTCTACTCTGGAAGTATGAAGCAGATCGTCAAAAGTCGTTTCAGCCAAAACAGCTATAAGGTGTGAACAGTCACAGAAACAATATTTACAACAAAATCTGGAGAAAAGGTTTCTTCACTGTAAGGTCTGTGAAAATGTGGAATCGGCTCCCTCAGGAAGTAGTTTCAGCAACTACTATAGATTGCTTTAAGAAAAAGCTGGATGATTTTTTAGAAGAACAGAATATAACTGGGTATTAAAGTTAAGACAACAGACTGTTGATCCAAAAAATATCAGATTGCCTCATGGAATCAGGAAGGAATTTTTCCTCCTGTTGGAGCAGATTGTACCAGGGTTTTTTTGCTTTCCTCTAGATCAACTATATCTAATCTATGGGCTGAACTTGACAGACTTGTTTTTTTTTCAACCTATATAACTATGTTAGGACTAGATTGCCTGCTACTTCCTAGAAAGAAAGTTAATTTAATTGAGGTAAAGAAATGAATGCAAATATAATAAACAGCAGAAAGCCTAAAACTACTGTAGTGCCATACAGAGTGTTGCCAAAGATCTTACTAAAGTAAAAGACTTACATTAAAAAAGTTTCTGCTTGTTAATCAATGTTATGTGCATACTTTGGGGCTTAAAGTTCTTTAGCACAGATTACCTGCTGTTTAATATGAAATGTAAACTTTATATACTACGCATGGATCCCCTGGAAATTTAACTGCACAAATGGAACCCAGGTGCCAGGTCTCTTCCACCAGGCTATCACATTTTTATTGGGACACTACACAAAATAGGTTGCAATGAAAGCTGTGTCTTTATTCAATAGCTAGCAGAACAATGCAGCCCATTTGAACCAGGCACAGCTTTTCTTAAATTGTATCTTGCTGGCTACTAAGACTTGACTTTTACTGAACTTTGGTTTGTGTGATATTTTTTGAAACAAAGTCATTGTTGCAGAGATCTGAAAAATAGTTTTGTTTAGTACAAATCGAAAAAAAAACCAAGCTACAATAAACATTTTATATTTATATGTATATTTTTTACTGTAATGTTAACGAAGCCAAAATTATTACACTGACTGAACTACTTTCAAGTGATTCCTTTTTTTTTTTTTTTTTTTACAAAACATGGGACACTAGGAACTGGGTCAGATTACAGGTCAATGGACAAGTGGGGCATAATAGCAATAGTAGAAAGACTATGCATACTAAGGGGGTGGCCATTACGAAGTTGGAAGTATGGGGCTTACTAGATACCTATGGCACAAACAACTGGGAACACGAAAATTGTTGTGTGCTGCCCTGTCAACTTTTTGACCACCCGGCTACACAGAACATTTCTGGGCAGAACACTGTGGAGGTTTGCAGGAAAGTAACCTTACCCTGATCTAGAAGTACTCCCATACAGAATAAAGCTGATCACATCAGAAAAGTCTTGGGGGTGGAATGTGTTGCTTGGAGACTTGCTCATGTGGTTTCTTGTTGCAATTGAAATTTCCTGCATTTCTGTGTGATTGGTGTTACTGTATAAAAAAATAGTTATTGGCAATTACTGCAAATTCTTCTCAAAAGAAGACAAAAAATAAAATGGCAACAGTACAGTACCTTAAGACAATGTCTAATGGAATAGACTTCAAGAGTTTTCCAAAAGCTTGTCTGAGTCGAATTCCACTGGACACAAGTTGTACTCGACAAACATCAATACACCTAAGTAGAAAAATATTGTATATTTATGTATCATAATTTAATATAGTTGAACAGAGCTAAAGTTGTATTGTGTCTCCAGTGTCTGGGTCTATTTGTGGAAGTGCTGAGTAAGACACTTACACTGCATGGAAAAAAGCATAAAAGCCACCAGGAAAAACAAATCACCACCAGCATCCATCCAAGTGAAGGTTTTTTTGACAAAGAAAACCTTGAAAGCCTCTTCTGCCAAAACCTCCACCTCCTGGGAACTGTTAGGCAGAGGCCCTTATTCATGTAGTTAAGTTTGACATATTGTTAAGCATAAAATTATAGTATGTGGTTGGTGTCAAACGGGGATAAATTTGAGTTATGCGCAGCGGTGTTACAGGTAGTTGCTGATGGCTTTATAAACATTGCTACTTTTATTTCTGTAGATCTTAATGTCAGGCAATAAAAACATATCTTGTATTATCTTTAGATAGATGCTGCAATAAGGGAGGATTGCCTTACTGATTTACTGTCTTCATTATTACAAAGCAACCAGTTTCTGTAACGAGCAGAGCAAATTCTCGGATCTCAGATGTAAGAAAAAACATTATTTTGGATGCTACGATCACCAACTTGTTTATTTGAGCAAGTAATCTACAATTCATGTAAACATAGGTATGTTGAATCAAGCTGTTTTACATGAATATAATTGAGTATTTCTGATTTTATTCTTAGTCATAGCTGTCTCTCCAAACTCCCGCCTAAATTTTTACAGAAGAAATGCGTTGAGTAGGGACGTTCAATGTTACAATATGATGGAATACAAACAAGCTACATGTTGACAGACTAAAAAAAATATTGTTTTGTCAAATCGCGGTATTCAGTTATATACTACTAGATTGTAAGCTCTTCGGGGCAGATTTTGTCATTTGCAATCCCTATTTAATGTACAGCGCTGCGTAATATGTTGGCGCTATATAAATCCTGTTTAATAATAATAATATATTCAGTTTAAAAAACAATTTACTTTGAGTTAAATTCTAGCTTACTCTTTCTCAAAATGCAGTTCCTTAAAGTCATCACTATTTTTATACCACACAAATCTTCTGTGGGTGCCAGTAATGGTTCAGCTTTAGATGTAACCTCTGGGTTTCCCTGCATTCAAGTTCTGCAGGTCTGGCAAACACAGCCCCATGATCATGTCTCTGCCCTTTTCATCTCCTGGCCCCTCATAAAACACACAGCCACAGGCTTTATTTCATTCATGGCGGAGACAGGACTGCGGTACTTTAGGTATGAGACCTGAGGTCCTTCAATACAGAATTGGCTTGCGGTACAGCAGAGCCTATAAAGTTACAGGCTTTTAAACAAAAAGTCTGCATGGTTTAACAAGGAAGAAACTAATCTGAGGAAGAGGATACCTAAATTTACTTAAGTTTAATTTTCCAGGAGTTTGGCATGCACCAGCAAGCAGCAGCCATACCATCACTTCCCAGACACCGGAACAATTTAACTCAGCTTTTCTCCTACTAGGATTAGTAGTAATCTGCACTGTCAGCACTATCACAAAGACAGAGCACTAAAGGATATATTATAAATGCATTAATAATGGGGATACACCAGCATATGATCATACCTCTGAAGAAGGTCTTCTGGCAAAGAGGATGACAAAATATGAAGGCTGTTACAGGCCTGCAGGCAGATGTTCGCATCTTCAAAAAGAGCTGGTCAGACAAAAAATAAAAACCATCAATTATACACAAACCACAATTTAAAATGCTCTCCAAAACACAGATTGAAAAGCAGTAAGTCAAATTAAAAAAAAAAAAGCCACATGCTCTATCCACTTGCCAAAGGTTAGTTAAGATGATCATTTTGCTGAGGGTATATGTGCGTGCTAACATTCTCCTTTAATGTTTGACTCCTGACAAAAGCAAAGCTTCGAGGTACCAGTCAAGCAATGCAGAGAAGCAGGGAACAAGCAAGAACTTCACCCAATCGTCTCCTGAGCAAAATAACCCCTGCAGTGAGCAGAGGGGATCCTACTGCAAGGATCCCTAAAGGAGTACAGCTTTACCACAACGCTTTGACAGAGAGATCATGTAAGCTGTCATTTCTTACAAGGTGCTATAAAAAACCCTTTGCATGGCTACTGTTCTGATCGTTTGCCTTTAATACCCCCTTAAATCTCTGAGAATGGATTTGCAGCTTCAGTTCAGATAGCTGCTAAACAACTTGTGCCACAGTTAGCTGCATGCTTCTTACAGGTGTATGACAAACTACTGAAACCTAAAGATCAGGTTTATTTCCAGGCAATTCGCATTCTTTAGAATAAGATCAGAAATGGTTGCTTACATTTGTGTTAAGTAATCATGTTCACATGTTGACCTTTGCATAAAAGTGGAATTGTAACCAACCAAAACATTTAAAATAAGAAAACCTTAATGAATTCTTGTCATTAAAAAATACAACAGTGCTTACTATTTGCCAGTAGTCCCTTGCAGAACTTGTGAAAAGATGGTAGTGAGAATAAGGGAGCGTATGTGTCAGATTTCTTCATAAGAACAGCAACTTCCAAAGCCCACACCATCAGCAATTTCCTAAAGAAAGCAACAAGGGTGTTAAAAAAAGGTATTCTGCGCTCTACATATCCATACGTGCTCTCTTGTGGAGACATTTCCATTTCTAATAGCCATTTAGAAAACTTACCTGGCATCCTGGTTAAGGTTGTCTCTTTTAAGCAAAATTCCCAAAAGATTTAGGATAACAGAGAAATGCTTCTTTGTAGCAGTGGTTACTGTGCTTATTACTGCTCCATCAAATAATGAGGGAGATGAAGAGCTAAGACTACTGGAGATGAAGTGATCATGCCTGTAAAGAAAAACAACTAGTTTTAAAACATACAGAGACTCATACCAACTCAAGATATTAAAAAAAGAATTATCAAAACTGTGCTCTCTCATCAGACTGCAAAACAAACCAAATTCCTAAAATTAAAAAAAAAAAAGAATGATGTAGAAGTCTGGGTGAGCAACATATTGTAAAGTGGCTCAGGCATGCCATTTTTGAGCAAAAATATGGGAAATGTAAATTTAGAGTATGCTTTAGGTTCTCAAGCCTCCTACCTCACTGGCAGAACAAATCTAAACATATTTCAGAGGCACACAGACTTTAATGTCTGGAAAAGAATGTTGGTTTCATTCATGTGTGCCCCAAATTACAGCGGTGGGTAGAGAGGCTAGATGTCCTCTAATGATGTAAGGTATTACACTGAATTTCAGTTTACGTGTATCTAAACACAAGACATGTGCCACTAAACATATCATCAACCCTACAATTACTGAACCAGAGGTAAACCAAACAAACTTCCTCTAACAAGGGGGTAATTTTTATTCAGGAAATAGCAGAAATAAAGAGACAATCCAAGAATTAGGAGCCTAAAGTAGGAAAACAAGGATTATTTACCTGGTGCAATGTGAATACAATGTGTAAAGCACAGCATACTGCACTGATGGATAGTGGACCGCGATGTCTTCGTGAACAATCATTAAATTCTTACTCAGTAAAGCAAACACAGTAGGAGAGAGCGCCCACATCTAAAAAGCAATAGGAAATGTGCTACATTTTAGTAACAAAGATAAAATAAACATTCAAAATGGTTTAATAGCTGAGCAAGTAATTACAGCAGAATCTAACACTCATTTAGGACAACGTATTGGGAGCAAGGCCACGACGTAAAGATTTTAAAACTTTCCTATCCAGCCACCATACTTGAGAGCTGGCTGGGAATAAAATGTACAAATGCAATAGAAATAAAGAATGACTGGAGGAGGAAATGAATCTTTGAAATATCATTTCATAAAGCAAGCAACAAACTAGTTTTTGTCAATGACCTCTACCCTAGGTCAGTTTCATATTTGTCTAGGAAAACGATATTTCTACTATGAGCCTATGGGTAGTTACAAACAGCAAATTACATTTTCATGTAGTTCCAATAACTTGTAAATAAATAAAACAGTCTCTTTATTACAGACTTTCCTAAAGTAAAACTATTTCAGAATGGAGAATAGGAATTCGTATGGCTAAAATAAACAAAGTAACAGAACTACCATGCATACGTACCCCAATTAGAGAGTTCTTGGCGTTTCCAATTGTAGTCAAAATGCTTAAGTCGAAGACAACAACAAACTTTGCATTGTCCACATTGATTGTATGGTTCCGGAAAGCCTCATGCTGAATTTCAGCACAAGCCTCAGGTAGCTGAAGGTAATTTAGGAGGTTGTTCAAAGCACATGTCATTTCTCCCAAAATCAGTTTGTATGCAGTTTCCAAAACTGGAATGTTCTTAAGGGTCAGTACTGCCTGGTACAGCCCATGTGCTGCATCTATTACCTGGGATTTAAGCATAACAGAAAGATTTATTACATCTATGTTAATACCTGGGTTGAAACCCCCCCCCCCATAACACAAATAACCATTGTTTCAGCACATAAATAACCAATACATTGATTTTACATCAGTAGAAACTCCATGAAGATAGTGGCCCTGGCAGACCCTGGCACTAACCCTTTAGTTTCGTTTTAATTCAATTCCAGTCCAACTAAAAACTTTTTCTTTTAAGGCCCAATTTATAAGAAATAGATTAACAATGGAAGAAAAACTTCTGGGTCCCTAAAAAATTGCAATAAATTTGACCTTATTACACCAATTTATTGCAAACTGCATCAATGTCATAAATATCAAGGCCCATTTCAGAAAAAAAAAACAGAAGGTGATTAAAAATAAAAGTTTAGATTTTTCTAAGTCATACTTTGCCCTACACTCCTGCCTTAGTACTGGTCAGCAAAACTGCACATTGCAAACAGGGATACAGGAGGGAAATATAATTGTTTTTACAAGTCAATCATCATTTAACTTGTCTAGATCGCTGAAAAAACTTAGGACACATAGTTTTCACATTGTCCTAGTGACAATTACTAGGTTAACAAAGAAAACAAATGAAAAATCAGCACTATATAATAATAAAAAAAAAAACTTACTTCTTTTTCCTTGTGGTACCTTAACAAAAGAAGTTTTGAGTCTGGTACAAAAAGTTTCTCCACAAATGTTGATGGTAGTTTAGTATTTATTTGTTCAACAACCTAATTGTATAAAAGAAAAAAAGCCAATGAATAAAGGTTTACAGCGTAATGTAGCCCTGATTCCAAAAACCTGCTATATGTTCCTTCACCACAGGAAGCAGTTTAAGGAATGGTAATGTCATTACCGGTCAAAAAAAAAACTGCTAAAGTGCCAAAATGACCATAACAGTTAAGAATAGTGTATGAGGACAAGAATTCTATCTTAGTTTTTAGGGGGGGGGAAAAATAAGTCACCTTATACGTAAAAAATCATTACGTCAGCCAGCCCCCTCCCCTTAAGATCTTTTTGATCCCACCAAGCTATGCGCTCTGAAGACCAACTGGAAACACATGGAAAGCATGCAGGACCATAGATTTTCAAGTATTCAAAACATAAGATTTTGCTAAATAATAGTTTACACCTATGAATATAAAATTACATAACCAAAAGGAAAGGAAAGCAAGAATAATTAGAACTTGATCTTTCAGAGATTTTCCTTTGCTTTTAGGCAAAGCTGTATGTAAAAGAGAATGTCCATAAAGGCACACGCAACAATCTCTAACTTTTTAGCAAGTGGCTTTCAGTCATCTCATTTCTTTGCCTACAAACAAGTGCTTAGTCCTGGTCTTCTGTGAGACCTTATACAATTGTCATATCACAAAACCTTCTGTTCTGTATACTCAGCATAGCCGGCCACAAATTCACTAATATTAAATAGGGATAATAAACAAAATGATGGGAAGATTCTTCAGCTGTCAAAAAAGCCACAAGACCTAGCAGATAAAATATTGTGGTTAAAACCTTCTTAAGCATTAGGTGAAAAAGGGAGAATTTGAGGACAGGCTTACCAGTGTAAGTAAATGCAGGACCGAGATGATATAATCTGTACCGGACGTTTGGCAATTCTCCAGCTGGTCCAATCCATATGAAATTACCATCTCAAAGTGAATCGCCATGCTGGGATCCATACTGGCAAGCAGCACACCCACACATTCATTGGCAGCTGTTAGTACAGCCTCTGAAGAAAATACTTGATTGGCTGCCGTCACACACCTCATTACTCGATACAGGATCTAAAAATAAAAGAAAATTATCAATAACTACAAAAAAAATTGCTTACACAGGATCAAAGTGTGCGCCCCACCCCTGAAAAAACATATCCCCTACCCCATATACACTCCCTGCCAGGGTCCAATCTACCATCACAACCTAGATGAAGGCTGTATAGCTCCAATAGATCATGGACTGCGAGGAGGGTCAGGCAAAGAAGCAAAGTGGAGACTGATCTCGGAAACTGATGGAGTGTGGCACTGAGAGGGGGGGGAGGGGGAGTTAAAATCAGACCACAAAATGGTTTCCTTGGAGTCCTTGAGAGACATAGGAAATCTTGTACTGTGGACAGGAGAAATGATCAGTCAAACTAAACTAAATGTCAGCCCAGGATCATCCTCCCTACTACCAACATGCTTCAGTAACAAACGCCATCAAGATTATTGCCATAAAAACAGAGGGATGAGGACTAAAGCTACGTACACACGTCCAATGGTTCCCGGATGATATCCATGGAGAATCTGGCGTGTGTACAGCACCCGGCGTCCATCGAACAAACGACCGTCCTGGTGGATTCTAGGACGATGGACAACTATCGATCCTAATGCAAGGGAAGGGGGAGAGCATGCAGTGGGGTGCTGCTTCGTCGTTTCCCCCTGCCCTTTCTATAGAGCAGAACGGTAAAGTGTACTACACTTGTTCATGCATCGTGCAGTCCTTAGACGTTGGAAAGGATTGTGAAAGATCCCTTCCAAGGACCATAATTTTGCACGTGTGTATGCGGCTTAACTCCTAATGTAAGACTACAAGAGAAGGTTTCTTTATGGTCTAGGGTAGGTAGGACTGTACTATTAGTATGTATCAGCATCCAACATCTTCTAAACTAAAGGGAGGGCCATAAAGGACATCTTATCAGGAGAACAACATTTACCGTATTTTTCGGCGTATAAGACGCACTTTTTCTTTCCCAAAACTGGGGGGGAAAAGTGGGTGCGTCTTATACACCGAATACATGTTAAATATAATAAAAAAAAA
>NC_092864.1:73617494-73644924 GCF_032062135.1 Pyxicephalus adspersus | reverse complement strand
GTACCTCATGTTATGAGGAGACACAACAATATGATGAGATCTTCAATCAGAAGGTTGACAGAATAGGGCTGAACACAGACCAACAGAGATCCAGCAAGAAACCGCTCAATCTGCTAGACCAATAACTGAATAAATAGACCTTATTTATGAGAATCTGAAACTAGAACTACCTATTCATTAGTACAGGAACACGCTTCAATGGCAAACTGACACTTTTACCAACAGGTGAAAACAAAAACCCAGAAGTATCAATAGTATGATGCCATGCAGACATAGGCAGTGGAAGAACAGGAAACAAACCATAAATAACAAAAAAAACAAAAAACAAAACACAAGTAGACCCCATGGAGCCAACAGCCTAACATGGCATGTAATGAAGACAACCCATAAATCCAACTTGCCTGCACCAAACAAAAACTAGAAACTGTAGATGAGATGCAGTAAAATTGTGTAGTTTGATTGGCTATGTTTAAATTGTTTGAATGGCTCATTATTTAAGTCAGTATAATTTGCATGCGATTCTCATAAGGGACAAATTGTCTGCATAATTTTGACCATCTCTAGCAGTGACAAAAATATTAGAACTTTGCAGCTAACTGGCCTCAGAACGTCGTTCTGGGTAGGAGCGTCGTTCTTTATGTACAATCTAGCTCCCAAGACTCTCAGGTTGTCCTTGTAATGTACAGTCTAGGAGGGTCTACATGCAATTCACTTCATTGGACAGTAACCCAGACAGTTGCAGTAGAGACACAGAAAAGTAAGGGCTAAAAGATGTCCATCCTCAGCTATCAAAATAAAATGAGGCATACCGGTATGTTTTTTTTTTGCCAGCATCTAAACCTCCTATATGCCATAGTATACCTAAAAAAGGTAGATATTAGTGATGCAAATGCATTACACTTTACAACGCACGGAACAAACATTGGGATAAACATGTTTTTTTTTTTTTTTTTAGCAGAATACTTACATCTGTAACATATCCTTCAGTAATTGGAGGGCCACGAATTGGGCTGAATCGCTCCCCAATACTTCGTACCACAGTGCTAAACACACGGAGTAGGGCAGCAAGTTTAGGCAATGAAACTGAAGGAGGAGGAATGTCTTCATCCACAGATTCACCAGAAGCTACATTGCCAAGATCCTGAAAGAGAACGATAAGTCTCAGACATTTCGTGTACATGAATATGTAATCTGTATCAGTATTTACATGCTCTGTTTGGTCATTTTCCATAAGCAACTAAAATTTTTATTATATACTTTTAATTTAGACCCAGAGATGCCATTCCTGGGCCTGTGCTTCCCTATGCATTGCAGGCAGGTCATAGCTGGCAAAGTGCTGAACATTGCTTTCTGAATACAAAAAAAGCAACTCTGCCCAGTACTTCTATCGGGAGCTCTTGACCCGGATGCAAAGAGTGGGCTGATGGAAAAAAATGTGTGCAAATACCAAATTGCCTTGAAGGCTTTGTGTCAATATGGAGAAGTGGACAGTGTTATTAGGTAATTGAGGGATATCCCATCGCCTAATACAATACTACGAATTTTAATGTCAGTGGGGGTACTCTGCAAGAAAGCAGCCCAAAGTCAAAGCACTGAAACGCCACAGATTCTTTAAATGAGAAAATACTTACAAAAACTAGATTTAAAAAATTAAAGAGAAGCAATAAAGTGAGAAATTATCTTCAACAGCTGTCCATTACCTCAGCATAGGCTTCCATGTCTTCCAAAAACTGTCCCAGCAGAGTTGTGGAAAATGCCAGGTCAGCAACCCAAAACGGTTCAAGACTCTGTAGCCATCCTGTAACAAACCACTGGTAAAATCATTATACTGAAAGACTTTATACAAACGCTGAACTGATAAATGCACATTGTGTAATTCAAAGCCATTGCACTCTTTTACCAAAACTTTATCTGCTCTCCTCAAAGTTGAGCCTGATATTATATCAATTTCATCCTTTATTATGCAATTGTCTTTTATACCGCAGCTTCTTTCCCTCTGAATGTCTGTTAGCTTTACTTTTAAAGATAACTTTGTGCAATAAAAAAGGTTCACACCCCTAGCCTAATTTTGGGCCGTAATGCGTACCACCTTTATTGAATACTTTAACTGACATGCTGGTGAAAGAAGTTAGTATAACATCATATATCCTTATCTGTATACTTGGTTGTGATTAGTGGATTTTGGTAAAGAAGCTAGAGAATTCAATTAACAGCCAGGTGCCTAGAACTTTTAAAAAAGCCAGCAAAGTTTCTCAAAGAATCCGCAGGCCAACATAGTCAAGCTTTTAAAGACTTGCTTTCTCTAAACTGTCAAGTCTAAGTTACATTGGATAATGGTTAATGAAAAACTATCGGGTATGGTAAATAGTCTCAAAGATTTTAATAGGACGTGGGATCTGTGGATTAGTTATTTGTCTTAATATAGCTTGCCTTGCATTGAGAGGTACGATCATTTGCTTCTCATTTTTGGAGGCTTTTGAAAAAATCCCAGGTAGTGGGTACCTCCTATTTCCTTCCCTATCGATTTTCTATTTCTCCACTCTCCCTCTCAAGCTGCTCCTACCTTTGACATCACAAATTATACATTCGCACTTGTTTTCAGTTGGGGGTCACACACACCACTCCTTTACTTGATTTGTAAACAATGTGCGGTCTTCCATTAAGCTATAGGACTCATGTCCCCGGTAGGGGAGGGCACACTTGTCATTCCTCCACCTCATTTATAAACATTGCTACTCTCACCAACTCTATTCTATGGAGGGGGCTTTGGTTACCACCATGTCTGGACTTTAAGTGCGTCTCTCCTCTCTATTGCAAAGGGATGTAGGTACTAGTGTTCAAAAAGAAGAAAATAATTGTGCTTTCAGCTCAACCACATGAAGTTACAAGGACATTAGATTAATGGGCAAGGCAAACAGGAATTTTTTGTACCTTTTGATAAAAGCACTGCTAAAACATCTAAGATCTAAGGACTTGTTAACTATGATAGGTGTTCTTGGATTTAGATAACATTTCATGTAAATAATTATCCTTTTAAGCTATTTAATTGATCTTTCCTATAAATATGCAGGCTCTGCAACATTTTAGGCAGTACTAAACACTAAGGCTGCATACACACATGCAATAATTATCGTCGGAAAAGATCTTTCATAATCCTTTTCAATGACAAACTGCACGATGCATGAATGAGTGCTGCACATACAGTGCTGTTCTGCTCTATGAAGAGTGGAGGGGGGAGAACAATGAAATGGCAACCCGCTGCGCTCTCCCCCTTCACTTTCCATATTATCGTTACTCGTTCGTGAATCTGCCAGGACAGTCGTCCGGACACCTAGAGCGAAACACACGCAAGATTATCGCCTCAGGGCCGATACTGGACGAAAATCATCTGACCTGTGTACGTAGCCTAACTGTGCAGAAATACTGCATATGCCCATTTTAAGATTATTATTAAAAAAAAAAAAAAAAAAAAAAGTACTGCCTTATAGGAAGCAATGGTTTCTGTGACACTATAATTTTCCTGAATTAACTTAGGCGTTACCCCTTTTGAAACTTCTTGTATGTAACATGAAGTATTATACAAACCAAGGTAATATTCTTAGTATTCTTTTAATAAGAAGTCAACTCACCAGACACCTGTTGTGTGAGAGAAGGTTTTTGTGTGTGATCTATATGCCATCCAACCAAAATGTCAACGGTGTCCTGTGCAAAGAGAATATTTATGAAATTTGAGTAAATAATAACTGAATAAGGAATCCAACAAAGGCCAGAAATTCGGCAAAAATTGAGAACCTGTATTTTAACAGGCTCCAAAAAAATAGGCAGAATATTTAAACTGAAAAGACATTTGTGGAACAAACAAAATCATTTAAAAATATCTAGCATTGTGATATTTAAAACCCAACATGTTACTTTGAACACAAGATTTTCAATACTTACAAAAGAGTCCTGAAGCCGTAAAAGCTGAAAGCATGTAAATACTGCAACCAAGTGCAATTTGGCAACAGAAGTGACTATCTACATGCAACATGTACAGGTGTGGGGGCAGCTTTAAACTACTGCTACATAATACTTATAATGGTTTAGTAAATTTTAAATTAACATAAAAGCCATACACAAAGAGGTAGAAGGTCAATTGCAGGTCTACAACAAAGCCTCAACCACAAAAGCTGCATTTTTTATGTTAGTCCATAACAGTCTTGAAATTTGCATAGCAGGAGACAGGCAACACAAAACTTGACTTTATTAAATGTTCCATTTACTAGACATCCCAACCTTCCCCATCACTCCAAAAGCAAAGGAAGGAAACTTGGTGTAAACTCATAACTAAAGTGAAACTGTTGCTTTCTGCTCAGAATACCCCAATGAGTCAAGCTGTACATTTTGACAAGCACTGAGGAATTATGGAATAATTCCCCTGATCTGCTCTGGTTACACAAGCACATCAGACCACTAGAAATAAAAAAAAAAAAAGTCATCTGTAGTTCAAAAGAAAATTTCTTCAGCTCAGAATATATAGGCCTTTAAAACTAACACTTGATATCACATTTTAAACTTAAGGATGCAGCAGTTTATATCATAATCTAAACAAACCTGCATTACTGATGAAAATGCCTTCTTTTCTCCTACAGTCTCCAAAGCTTTATAGGTGGCACATAGTAGAAGTAGTTTCACTTCATCTTTAGTAGAGGAGCTAAATTTGTTAAAAATCCACTTAAAGATCTTCTCTGCCTCATAGCTCAGACCAGCACAGAGCAAACCAAGGCACTGTGCCCCCTCCTGCCGCAGTTCTTGAAGCAGTTTGCTACTGAAAGAATTGAAGATACAAAGTCATTGTTTAAGCACAAGAGGTAGGAGCAAAAAGTACATACATACATTCATTGTGCACAGTTATTACAAGAGAGATACAAAAAATATTAATTTACTCTAAAACACAAATATTTAATGAAAACAGAATCCTTTTATAACAACTACTCGTAACTTCATAGTATTTCAGAGTACTCTGGGATGCACTATTTACAAACTACTAACAAACTATGAGGGCCAGCACATCTATACTATTTGTCTGTTAAACCATTACAAACATGACAAACACTGGACAAACATTGAAGAACAAGCGATGGACTTGAGCTCAAAAGTCAATTAACATAAAAAAACAAAAAAAAAAACAAAAGAAAAACATTAAAATCAGTCACTTTAAAACACAAACATACCTTTCATTTAACACATCATTTATAGCAGTCAGGATATTGTCAAGATGTTTAACCAGCACCTACATAGAAGAAAAATGAAAACAATTGTACATCATTTCACAAATTTTAGGAAAAAACAAATATATATGCAGAATAAAAAGTACTACAAGTTTGCCAATTAGTCTTCGAAATCTGATGTTGAACACTTTCCTTTCACAAGCTTTTCTAAGACAAAGAAGAGAAATGGCTGGGAGAACAGCTAGCCAGTATTCTCCCCAGGCCCTTTTAGCTGGGCGCACCACACGGGACTTTTCAGTAACCTCCTGGCTGTTTTTGGGTGGTTACTAATGAGTTGGGTCACAATACAGGGGCAGCCCTCCACCTACAGCTTCTTTCCACCCAGCTTAAAAAAAAATTTTGGGTTGAGCACTGGCTAGCTTTAAAAGATCCTTAATGGAACCAAAATTACATCAAATACATAGGAAAACTAAATCAAATAGGGGTGGGATTCAAAACCACATTGGAAATCAAGGTTACTTAAACTAGTGTGAAATCCAACTAATGTGGCTCAGTAGTATGTATGTGACTATATGCAATCCTGACAACATCTGCCCATGCTTTTGATGGGATGGCGCTGCAGATGTAATGGAGAATTTAGGATGTATATAAAGGATCTGCATAATACTTTCATCACTAGACATTGAGCCGTATTAGTGACTTCTTTACCCTTTGGATTTAAAAGCCCAGACTAACCGCACAAATGAATCCTAACAGCTAGATCTGTCCAGCAAAAACTAAAAAGCCAAAGTATACTGTAATTGTATAGCCCACAACGAAAGAGTGACGGTATTGAGGAGCTTTGCCATTGTTTCCAACTGTAGTTTATAATTTACTTTACTATCAACACAAAGAGCATGGTGGAAAAAAGAATCAAATAATAAACAAAGAAAAATCTCAACAAGGTCTCCAATTAAAAAAAATAAAGTATATTTTAGAATCTTGTGAATTTATTTCCATTGTAAGGGAAGCATTTTTTCCCCATAGAAAACAGATTATAAATGTACAAGTTTTGTGGGTTCCAAAAAGTAATACATGTTTTAGCCCAGTGGTCTCCAACCTTTTCGGACCTATGCACCACTAAATGATAGGACTCTGGACTGCACTTCCGGGTGCCACTCAAAGGGGAAGAAGCTTCCCCCCAGAGAGCTGTCATGATGCCAGGACCTGCCCACTCTCCCATTACAGGGTCAGAGCTGCGATAGGAGAGTGGGCGGGTTGTGTCCAGAGACATAACCTGCCCAACGCCATGAGCCTGCGATACGTACGGGGGACATGGTCCGCGGCTCCAGCTGGTGCGCCTCCCCCCAGCGGAGCCCTACATAATATGTACACTCATGCAATTATGGTCATTGGAAATGATCTTTCACGATCCTTTCGAATAAAAAACAACTGCACGATGCATGAAAGTGTTGTACATATATAGCACCGTTCTGCTCTATAGAGAGGGGAGGGGGAAGAACGACAGAGTGGCACCTCACTGTGCTCTCTCCTTCAGTTTCATTACGATCGTTCATTGTCTGTGGATATGCCAGGACGGTCGTTCAAACGATGGACGATGAGCGCTGTACACACACACAAGATTCTCACCCAATATCAGTCCTGAGATGATTATTGGACGAGAGCCATGGCACATGTGTACCTAGCCTAAGAAGGGAAAGGTTCTGTCATTTTAGGCATTTACCCATCAACAAAGAAATATGAAAATTTACAAACCATTTTGTTTTCTGGCTGCTGAATAAATTCTTTCAGCTGCTTAACGGTAGCCAGTCTTCGGTCCCTATCATCTTCCCGGGTAATCCTGCGAAGAAGATTTGACAGCCGAGACTCTTCAGAATAGGACAACGATCGCTCTGTGGAAATCATAAAAACAAGATGTCATGTTTATATTTTGCTACAAGATATACTTTTTTTTTTGTTAAAACTCCCTTTAAGCCAAGTAATACTGCGGTGTATGAAAATCAAGTCATGATGAATAATTTTTATTTTACTAGCCAGGTCCCATTGGGGAGATTTTTCTACATTTTGCTTGCCCTGTTACTAAAATGAGGACGACACCTCTGCTGTCTTTAGAACACTAACCACCATGTAAAAAAAAAAAAAAAGTTCTAGCAAGAGCTCACAATTGAAGGTTTTAGTCACGTTTGTAGTGACAGCAGTCATCAGGACACAAAGTGAATTTTCAGGGTATTGCCCAGGCACAATTACTATTTCTAAATGTTCCCCATAGTATATGTTTATATTTTAGGCAGTTTAATTTACACTTTAACTGCCTAAAACATAAGAGCTTAAAAATCAGTTGGTAAATAATTAAATACACTGTTTACATCCAAGAATGGATTTACCTAGCTGTCTCAGGCATGTGTATTAGAAACTAATAAATCCAGTGCTCTAATGCTGTATACTTACCCCAAAATAGTTGCCTTAGTAGGTGTTGGTGCAATTAGAGCCAAACATGCCATTCTATGTAGCAGCAAACTGCTATTCTGTGTATTGTACATACAAGTGTTAAAGTAACTTCACTTAGGCTATGCACACACGTTAGATTTTTGGATTGTGAAAGATCTTTTCCAATGACAAAAGACTGCACGATGCATGAACGAGCTCTGTCCATATGGCTCTGCTCTAAAGAGCGGAGGGGGTGCGAGACTGGGGTGTGAGACCCCCGCTGCTCTCTCCCCTCTTCACTTGCATTGTGGTCGTTCATATTTAGTGGATCCGCCAGGACAGATCTATGAACGTTTTCAGACGGGCACTGTACACGTCAGATTCTCATCCAATAATAGCCCTTGAATGATTATCCTCTGATTTTCGGCTGACTATTTAGATAATCAACCAGGGTTTTTAGATAAAGCCATTTCCTATTCAAAATTAGAAGATACTGGTAATGCATTGCATATTAGAAATGCCAGAAAACTCACCCTGGGATTTCCTCATATCTTTAGTGGCTAAAGCACGGTTTCCATGCTGGACAGTGAAATCAGGGCTCACATTGTTAACCCTCAGCTCTTGCCCCAACGACTTCCGACCAAAAGCACTTTCTCCAGATCCTCCATTGACACTGTAGCCATCTAAAACCAGCAAAAAGACCCAATGAATAACACAACCTAAGGTGGTAAATTCACACGCTAGCTCACTAATCAGAAGCATGCCCTCAAACCTTTATAACCCTTATGGACAATAGTAATTTTTTACTATGAACCCATCTATCTTCAGTAATGACCAAGAACTGGCACAGTCAAACGAATGCATTGTTCAGTGGGGAAAAATTAGGTTGTTTTGACTTTTTATTAAGACAAAGGATACTCAAATTTTGATCAGTACTCGTTTTAGCAAAAAGTTTTAGGGCTGGTTTATTTGGACAGTGGTTTCCCAGTAGCTGAGGCGGCTGACAGCTTGCCAGGTGTTGTGCAGCTGAATCCAACAGTCATAATTCATTTGTATACATAGGCAGCCAAAGTCGAGAACATAATTATAAAAAAAAAAAATAGTCAAGAACAGAAAGGAAGTTGATAATTATGAACAAAGAGAACTCACTTTGGGTTAACAAAAGTTAAAAGGTATAATACACCTGGAAAAATAAATTGTTTTGATCAAAAAAGACTAAATGAATTAGCTCCTGTAAGCTGGTAAAAGTGGATCTTTGTCATTCACTGACTGATCACAGCAATTAGTTGTAGCCATGATTGTAAAGCAAATCACTTCAGTGCAGGAATGCAATCTTGAACAGATTGATGATGAACAGAGCCCATTAAAAGCAGATTGCCTAAAAATCTGAAGAAACGGCAACTTATGTTGTTCAAGTTTCCATACCTTCCTCTTCATTGTGCACATCAGAAGACACCCGGATATCATCATGCTTTTGTCGAGAAAGTCCGGCTGAACTGGAAGTATGTGATCCATATGAGGCAGAATTGCCCCGATCTCTGGAAGTGGAGTATTTTAAATTGTCTTGGTCGGCTGAAGCACTTTCAGATCTATAAAGAAGATGGCACACAATTAGCACCTGAGAGATCCAACATAGGGCACAGAAAGATGAGAAGTGATCAATCAACCTAAAGTAATTCTTTAGACAGGATTGGGAGTTTGTGGGCCTAATCAAAATTAATTCCCACAAAATCCAGGGTATAAAAGGTCATGTTCATATTTCATGATACAGAGCGTTAGCTTTTTTTTTAAACATACCACAGGTTCACTTTAAGCCTACTTAATACACTTGGCTCTGGTTGCTATTATCATGAAGTTTTAAACTTTTCTATTCCACAATTGACAATGTTAGGCAAAACACTGAAGCAAAAAAAAAAAAAAAAAAAAAAAAACACATTACACTCTATGGTAGTTACAGATCTGAGGAAAAACCCCTCAAAAAAATGAAGGAGAAACACCAAATGGAATCCACACCCCCGGTATTCAACTTATAACATCAACTATGGAGTAACTGAAGAGTTAGCCTTTATTATCTCATTAGAGGTCATTTATAAGCGGCTACTGTGAGCAATATAGCTTTACAAAGGAAAACATTGCTGTAGTTTGAAAGCATGTCTCAAATAAAACACTATTTAGGGGAAAAAATGGGGGCGCAGTTTAAAAGTGTAGCCTACTGAAGTTTACTTTTTCCCCCTCGAAAAGAGATGCACCTTCATCCCATGCTGCTTTCAGCATACCAGTCACTCCTCTGGCTTTGGATGATAAAACTCCTATAAAATCACACAGAAGTCACATCTTTCCCAGAACAACAAAATAAAAAAAAAAGGTAAACAAGTATGCACTAATCAAGAAATGCAATATACCGCGGCTTGTCAATACAGCAGGTTTGTTTTTACCTGCACAAAATGAGCAATTTTTTTCTTTCAGGTTAGTTTAGCAGATAGCCAAAAAGATCATTTTTATCTGTATGGGTGACATTCTCCTCTCTGGCCAGTAATATAAGTGACCACTAGACTAATGTATGGCGAACTGAGGCTATTGTTATTTTCAGGGATTCCCCAAGGTAAAAGGTATCACTGATGTTAAAAAGGTAGAAAAAAACTGGTCTAGAGCAAGTACTTGTTCACCTTAAAACATAGCCATTGAAAGCCTTTAGAAAGCAGGATAATAATGTAGAAATAGACATTTGGTAAGGTGCTGCGCCTGGCTAAGAGGGGCTGGGGAGAACACTGAAATAGAAATCTCCATTTAACAAACCAAAGAAAAAATGTGCATTCCAACTCAATGTGTGAAGATGAAAAAAATAAATGCTTGTGTTTAGTGATGATGTTCCAACATGACAAGCCAAGAACATTTTGCTATTCAAACATGCCTTTTTGTGGTGTGGATTTGTAATTACTGGGATGACTCCATTTCCAATAGATTGCACAACTGCCATGGCACTTTGTACCTGCTCCTCCCAGATCAGAGTTCTCCCCGCCCTCTTTTAGCTGGGCGCACCACCCGACATTTTTCACTGTCCACCCAGCTGTTTTTGGATGGTTACTGATGAGTTGGCTGCCACCCACCTACAATTTCTTCTCTCCAAGCTTAAAAAAATTTCTGTGTTGAACACTGCAGATACTTCCAAAAACCTGAAGCATTCAAATCCCCATAAAGGTAAAGCTTCATATATTCCTGTTGATTAATATAACAACATTTTATGAACATGGTGATATAACAGACCAGGCTTTCTCAACCTTTTTAACAGGGGGAACCCTTGAAATAATGTTCACATCTTCAAGGATAAATCCAAAAACCACAGCTCACAGTACGTTACCTTGGTGATCAGTGGGAAGAATGCCTCGTACATTGCGGGCCAGTAAGAAGAATGTCACCATTATAGATTGGCAAAAAGATCATTGGGGTCACTTAATCTGACATTTCCTATTGCTCAGGAAACCCCCAGCAACCTCTGGAGAAAGTCTAGGGATCCAGGGAAGCCTTGGTTAAGAAACAGACCACATTTTATCCATCCACAAATCATGAGAAAATCAGGCCAAAATACACCCTTATTTGCTGGCCACTTAGACATTACCTGCCTATTAGTGAAACTGTGCAGAAATCAAAACGCTATCTTTTAAGTGCCAAACTTTAATATTTCAATTAGAGTGTTTTTTGTTTAGAATGAATACATTTCAAGGACAAAGTCTACTACAAGAAAGTAGCCCCTTAATAGGTTATCTACACAAGCCCATCGTTTTTCTTTAAAACACTAAAGCTGATTTTGGCAATGGTAATGTATCATCCTATCTTCATAATCACAGAAACAAGTTTCATTTCTTAACCGGAAAAAAAAAAAAAAATCCCATTTTAGCATGTTTCAGGTGAAACTAGTCCTGCAGTGTACATCTCTATCAATATAGCAGCACAAGGATTAAACACTTTGGCTTGGTTCACATTAGCGACTTAAAACACTTTACAAAAATACAGATTTAAAAAAAAAATAAAATAAATTGCACAGCTTTGCTAAGTATTTGCAGATGCATGAACAAGCCTAGCACAGTTACTGCCTTTTACCACAGTTGGGTACCTAGTTGTTGCTAGAAGGTGCCAAGAAACTTGGCCTACAGGGAGGTTATTTTTATTGTCTCAAATTCTGTTTTTTTTTTTTACACAAGGAATATATAGGAAACATATCCTCTATTCCCTAGGTTTTATATTCAAAGTGCCAAGCCCATTGTAATGAAGTATACCAAAAGAAGGACAGAAAAGGCTGGGGTTTGTTGTTTGCAAAATTAGAAAAGTATAAAGTTGTCATACAATGTTATAAATGATCCACAACTGTGGATAAGAAGACAATATTCAAAGCAGCACATTGCAAATAGTGTGGATAGACACCTCCGAATTACAATTCGCTGGAAGATCATGCCTGATCACTATACAGAGGCAGCTATGTATTCATATAAACAATTGTGCAAAACGTTTCAAACTCGACGCGCTTCGCCATTATGCTTCCTCAGGGGACATGGTGAGAACGATATAATTGTTGATTAAATATTAGAAGATTTGCAATCTATAGATTCCATAGAGTAAATGTCCTGATATTGAGGGTGACCTCTTAACTTTACCAGGATGGCTTGCTGCTGCCATGTAATAAGTAGAGAGTGTCATTATTAGGAGGTCACGGCCCTTTAAAAGACAAATGCAGGGTTCTCCCCAGGCCCTTTTAGCTGGGCGCAGCACCCGGCACTTTTCAGCACCCACCCGGCTGTGTTTGGGTGGTTACAATACAGGGGCTGCCACCCACCTACAATTTCTTCCCACCCGGCTTAAAAAAATTTCTGGGTTGAGCACTGAAATGTATGCGATAATTTTATCACATATAATGACAGCTGTATGTTATGGATTGCAGCCATTTTCCTTTGTCACAGATGTCAGACTGCAGGTCATTAATTCGATGTGGTTACGTCCCACTATTCACACATATGGGTCCATTTTCTGGCAATGTCGTACATATCAGATGTAGTATGGTGCCTACCAAATAACGAAGGTGGGAAAGGGAATCTTGATATTTCTACTACCTCAAAAATGTAAGTTTTGTTTAAATCCATGGAAAAAATATATATTTTAATATATTAAAAATAAATAAAAGAACCTAGTAAACTCATAATAAACCTGCTAATAAATCTTTAATGCATTTGGTAGATTGATAAGCAGGAAACACTTGGGAAATACCAAGTTTATTGTTTCAACGTTTATTTTATACACTTCTGCACTGTATATGTCTTATGCTCCTTTATTACCTTGCTGGGTTTTTTTAACCTGTGGAGTTGCCTTGCAAAATATACCTTTCTTATTGAGTGTATATTTAGAAAATAAATTACATTTCAAAGACACCAATTCAACTAGCACTAGGTTTAAGAAAATCAAATTTCTTCCAGAGAAACACAAGAACTCCATATGTAAAGGATATGAAGGTTTTTTTTAATCACACACCCCAAGACATCAAGCAACAACGCTTGCCACTTATACACGCAGCTAATATAGGTTTAGTTTAATCCATGAGGCCACAAATACATTCCGATAATATTCCCCATTTATAATAGGATATCCAGCATGATTGTTGCATTAAAACATTCAATTTCAATACGTAGAGATCTTGTAACCAACCTTCACATGATTAGCTTTCATGAGGCTTCTTTTTCACTTGACACAACAAACTGACTGTCAATATTTCCTTACTGAGCAAAACGAGCCAATCCCATTTGTGGTCCTTTACCTGACATCTAGCTAGAGCCATCCGCTCATTGGCCCTGATTTACTAAAGCTCTCCAAGGCTGGAGAGAATACACTTTTTTCAGTGAAGCTGGGTGGTTCAGAAAACCTGGAATGGATTTCTTAAAATAATTTGCTATTTGCTAGCAAATGTTTTGAATCCTGGACCAGATCCATTCAAGGTTTGCTGGATCACTCAGCTTCACTGAAAAAAGTGTATTCTCTCCAGCCTTGGAGAGCTTTAGTAAATCAGGGCCAGAAGGCTACACATTCCGGGTTTATCTGCAGTCCTACAAGCATCACAGACTTGAATTTCCTCCAAACACTATATATAGCTAACCTTGTGCACCATCTCCAACCTATAGCAAGATAGTGTTTCCTCCTAGATTGTAAGCTCTTTGGGACAGGGTCCTCCCCTCCTCCTCCTGTGTCACTGTCTGTCATTTGGAACCCCTATTTAATGTACAGCACTACGTAATATGTTGGCACTATATAAATTCTGTATAATAATACTAATAATAGTCTTGCCCTACTTTGGGTATGACCATAGCAGTTAGGACCGGTGAAATAAAATCCCTGCTTTCTTACTTAAGATTACTTTTTTATGCTCCTCAATGAAACACTGAAGGCCGACGACAACGTAAACAGTGTGCCATACTAGTATAGACTCTCTGCGTCATTATTATATGAATGCACTATAGGGATCAGGAAGTTCAGCTCTTAGTAAAGGCCTAGCTGTTTGTGTAGGGGGTGAGGAGTCTCAGACTGGTACAAACACTTGGTAATGGATCAACATTTATTGCAAGGAAAAGGTAATTGTTGCACCTACATCTATTATAAACACTAAGAAATTAAAAAGACTTGTATAAAAAGTGACACTGCAAAAAGAAAAAATACAACAATCTTACCACAATAAAATCTTCATACATACTATATAATCGCTAAACTTCATCACTCTACACCTGAAACATTTTTCTTGATGCATGCAGTGCAAGTATTTTAACTTGGATTGACATCTGTTTTCAGTGTTGGGATGGGAAGTAAACCAGTTATTTTAAGGGAAATTGCATTTAGCAGGTAAAACCATATAATTATATATATATATATATATATATATATATATATATATATATATATTTTGTGTAGTCTGTCTAGAGTGCAGCTTTAAAAGAGGTTATGCTCTACACTTCCTTTACAAGGTTGTCATCAAAAGGTGAAAGTGCTGCATAGTAAAAAACAAAACAAAAAAGAAGCATGAATTCAAGCAGAGAGCGTGGAACGTTTGCTGCTTTTGTCAGGCAGGAGTGTGCTGTGTAGCAGAGCTATGCAAATATCAGGACAAGCTAGATGAACACAAATCCCTTTGGCAGGTAAAATAGTTATCATTTAAATAAGGAGACCTCTGTGCTTATTAAATGTAAAAAGTTCACTAGACAGAAATATCCAAGGTGATCACACCAAGTATTACTTGTCAATGCAGACACATTTGCTACATTCATCCAAAATAGCAATTTAGCAAAAGGAAATCCTTTGAAACCTTCCAAAGTATTTTATGCCAAGACAGGTTAACGCCAGGTACATTAGTTGGCAGAGACACCGCCTACTTATGGTCAAAAGTTACTGTTTTGAAGACGCTACTTGTTGTCTGGCCTCAGTATTTTTTGAGACCACTGAAATCACAGCATTACTGAGACCTGAAACAAGTGTGGAGGCAAAAATATTTGAATTTTTAAATTTAGTGCTTAGCATGAAAGTGAGGAAATGATGATCCTTCTCAAAGCAGAGATCAGCAATGGCAGCCCCTAAACCTTTCTCTAGAGCACAGGTGTCAAACACAAGGCCCGTCAGGCGGTTATACGTGGCGATTGTGCCGCATGCAAGTGCAGTGCTCAACCCAGAAATATTTTTAAGCCGGGTGCGAAGAAATTGTAGGTGGGTGGCAGCCCCTGTATTGTGACCAAACTCTTTTTAGTAACCACCCAAAAACAGCCGGGTGGGTGCTGAAAAGTGCCGGGTGGTGCGCCCAGCTAAAAGGGCCTGGGGAGAACCCTGAAGTGCCTGACATCTCCTAGAATGCTAGGTGGAAGCAGGGCAGTCCACACAAATGCCTCACCGAACTGCAGGCAGAAGGACCCCAGTTGCTTCTTCACACTCCTGCCAAGTCCCAGCACTAAGGACGGCTGTGCAGAGTCCCGATCCTGCTGCTGCTCCACGTATGGAATCTTAGCGGGATGATAGCAATGTCTCCAGAGACACCGACCTCAGCACAGTCACTGGCTCCCCTCACATAGACCAGGATAGGTCAGGTACACCGGAAATAGCTGCTAACAACAAAAACCAATCACTCCCAAAATGTCCAACAAGAGGAAAGTTGGTGCAGCAGGGAGACAATTTAATGAAAGATGGGAAAGTAAATATATGTTCATGCTTCACGAAGACAAACATGTTATTATCAGAAGATGATTATTACCCGAGCATGGGGTGTGATATGGTGTCTCAGGGTGAGGAAGGATCTTTACTTCCACTAACACTATGGATCTAAGACAAAGTTCCACCCGCAACTTATCCTGTGATTTAGATTTCGTCCCTTTATGTGATTTGAGTGACAGCCCTGCCTTAGAGGATAGGATGAGTTTAAAGAACCCACTGAAAATCTATGACAACAGCCCCCACAATACACAGGCTGGTTTGGTAACTCGATTAATGGTAATATTTTGGTCCTTTAATAAAATTGGGCACTAATGATGTGACACCCGCACATGCACTGAGTTACATTGTCCCTGGAATCTATTCTTGGCAGTGCTGGAAATAGAGCCAGGCTCTACACTGCAAAAACAAAAAGCCACCAGGAGTAGGGGCTTTGCATGCCTTGTTTGCCAAAACCTCCCAGTGCCTTTCTGTTATTTGGGATAAATTTTATTACGAGTTCTCTTGCTATTCTTTCCGGTACTCCAAACACACCTAGCCAGTGCACTGCAGTGCAAGTTGTGGCAACAAGCTCACTTTGCTGTACGCTACATTTTCCAAATGCAGCACACACAACTAGGAATGTACAATCCTAACAATGATGGCAGAAGATAGAGAAGTAGTGGGAAGAAATCCCCTCTGAGGTATCTGTGTCAGAGTCTCCCCACCAGAAGATTTCCCCTCTATTTCTGTTCTTCTAGTAACACAGATATTTAGATATGAGAGTAAATGCCACTCCCATGTCACAACAGTAACAGAGCCAACAATAAAAAGCCTTACAACTCCATCCAAAAATCGCAACAAAAGCTACTTTCAGTAATACTTTAATACAGTTTTCCTAAACATTGTGGAAGTGTAAGAAAACCCCTTTAGTAAACGTTACGTATTGAGAAAAAGTTTGTCCGCCACTTAGCCTGTGTTTTAGATTTTGGCCCCTTGTGTGATTGGAGTTTGACAACTCTCCTCTAAGCGGTCTTTCATCTTACCCATCAATCCTATATCCTGCATACGTTTTATACAAATCCAGTTCCGTAGGAGGGGGGAATGATTTCCACCATAACGTTATCAGGCATCGAGCTGCCTTAACACATGTGACATTAATTTATTTTGTGGTTTGGAGAGATCTTTAATTGGTAATCCCAATGAGGTGTGTGTGGAGGTGAAGCCATCAACCGTCCCCCAAAAAGGGACAACAGTCGGGCAGCTCCACAAAAGGTGGATCAGTGTTCCTATTGCTTTCCAACATCTCTAGCAAAGATTACTTGAATCGGGGTTGTATGGTATGTAAGCATTCCAGGGTGAGATACCAATGCATCAATATTTTGTATATGTTCTCACGGTATAAAGTACACTACGCGCTCTTAGACACATAAAGCCATATCATTTGCAAATTCCCCCACCCAGAATGGGTAGGGCTAGCAGGGCTAAGCTTGGAAGGGGAATTCAACCCCTTGACATTCAACAAAATACACTTTAACATATCACACTCTTGAAGAACATACTATATTGACAGACCAAGTGCCAAATCCTAGCCTAGGGGTCAACTGCATGTGTAAATTGCTTATAATCACATCAGTTGGCCAATATCTAAGCCCTGTAGCCCTGAGACCTGTATCAAGAAAAAAAGAAAAAGAAAAGAATAGAAAGAAAAACCAAATAACATAAAAAACATCAAGAGGATTACACCGACTATAGTCGGTAGGAGCGTTCAATGCACCTAGGTGTACCCAAGGGTTGTCACCACCCTTGAGTACCGAACAGCAAGGCGACTCGGAGGCCCTAAAGGAGGTCATGTCCGAAAGCACAACAATCACTATATAAAAAATATACTGCAAAACCATGGGCAAACTATTTGTATTTATAACCGTATATTAAACTTAGTTTAGGCTAGAGACGGGGGGAGGGATGGATCTCAGACTGGCATGCCTCACAAATAAGTTGGCAAAAGTCCTCTTCAGAAGGGATGGTTTGTAGGTAATCCTGCCAGGTCACAAGTGGTGTAGCTGGGGATGGCAAAGCTGAAAAACTGTGCTCCCACTCCTAGTAATATTCGCCAGTGGGGGGGTTAGTTGTGGAGTGCAGCATAAGTTGCAATGCCTTTGTAGATGGGGGTGCAGCAGACTGTTGCATTGGTAGGGCGCACCTGAGAGTAGGGCCCCCCCCCGGCCTCCTGAGATGCTTTAGCTTGCATTGTTGGAGTGCCTGGGGATGCCATTCTTTGCTCCCTGGGTTGTAGTGGATTAGGCAAGGCGGCAATGGTGGGCTGTAGCTGTGTGACCAATGAACCTCCCACTTGAAGGACATCTGCTCCTGAAGAAATGGCATGGGGGCTGTGTCCCAGTCCATGGGTCCCTGCCCTTTTAAACCGTGGGAAGTACATAGAAACTCAGCACCAAGGAGACCTGAGAATCCTAGAAGGTATTAAACCCCCAGGTCACTTTGTTAAGAGGTGCTGCAGCCTCCAGAAGCTGTTAATGAGGAGCGAGAGAGTCAGAGGGTGATGCAGGTTCATCTTCCCTGCGTGTACCCGGAGTTGTGGGCACCATCTTAGCAACATGGCTCCCTGAAACTGATCCCTGCTGTAACAAAGCAGGGATAGTGGAGCGCTGCGCCAAATAGTCCCACGAGTCCCAGGTGCTTAGAGGTCACTTAGGGGTTTCTGTTTGTTCATTATCTGTGGCTGGAAAAGCTGTAAGAACGCCGGTGTGGGGGCCGGTTTCAGAGCCCTCTTACAGCTCATCTGTTCCCTGCAGCATGTGGACAACCCACCTAAGCAGTGTTTCTTGAGTTTGGGAACAGAACATGGGGAATCCTGGAAAAAAAGTTCAGGTCTCAGGGAGCCTTTATTGTAATTAATATATCTACAACTCACAGTACATTAGTATGGTGGTTAGTAGGAAGAATGCCTCTTACGTTGCTGGCCAGTGAGAAGAATATCACCCTTACAGATATTCATTGGTGTCACTTAAACTGACCTGAGAGTCACAAATTTCTCATTGCTCAAGGAACCCCCAGCAACCTCCAGAGGAACCCTGTTTAGGAAACACTGAAGTAGAGACACAGTCAGATAAGTAAGGGTTGGAAATTACAAATGTTTGTGGTATCTAACATATATTGGATAGCTTAGTCGACTTTTCTGCTGTTTAGCCAAGTTTCCTCTTGTAGGGTGACTAGGGTGTAAGTAAATGCTAACAATTTTTGACTTCCTTTGTGACTGTATGGCTTGTACATTTCAAAAATCAATGTTCCTTACAGAATCACTATCCAAAGCATTTTTGATCTGATTTATTGTGGAGCTTTCACCGTGGTGATAAAGATGAAAGTATTTAAAACACGTTTTTTTTTTATTACATGAAAAGATAAGGCGCTCTTTAATATAATGAAAAAAGTGGCAAGTCTGCTAAAGCAGAACCAAACTTTAATAACAAAAAGATTTAAGCAGACAGGTTCCTTATTTTTTTTTGCAGAACTATAGTTCCCCTTAAAAAAATTGCAATCAGGCAGGTAAGCTCTTTGTATTGCAGAAGAGACATCACATATAAGAGACAAAATAATCACATACTGCATGCACAGCTCAGTATTTTTTTCTATAGCTACCGGTAGCAAAAGATCAGAAGATAGCAAACAGGCATGTACGTTTGTTTTATTGCCAAAAGAGACATCATCTGTCCCTTTCTGCAATAAAAAAACACCAGCTTGCAAATATTGCAAGAAGAACTACCGGTATATATAGTTCCACTTTCATACCCTGAGGAGGACTAATGTATTCCCCTTATTGAAAACATTAGGGCTCTATTTATAAAACGAGGGGTCAGAAATTCCCTCAATTACCTTACCACCAGAGAATTTGTGAGGGAATGTCTGATTTACTGTTAAATATTAATATATATTAAATATATCTATATAAATAGATCCCTAAAATGGTAATAGTATGTCCCATTTTTTTCTATTCTAATCGACTTTTTTAGTGTATTTTTTAAAGTTATATCAAACCATTTTACCAACCCATCAGTTTTGGGGTGATACGCTTAGGTGCCTAGGTGGGTAATTTTCTACAAACAACACAGCTATTAGGTTACTTTTGACATGAAAGATGTCCTTGAGTCTGTCAGAATTTAGGGAAATGCTCTTTCACTATATACTTAGAGAACAAAGGGGATTGCTTCTGGATACTGGGTGGCATAGTCAAGGACTATAATCTTTAATTTGCGATCTCCCCTTTGGGCTCAGACACAGGTTCATTTTGGTTCTTTACCTGAGTTTTGTCATTTGGGCTCTTTCACAGGGGTATCTCTTTTTTTTTTGTTCTGTCACTGAGGTCCCTAATTTGCCACTGTCAGGGCCGAATTTACACTTTTTTCTCCCCTAGGCAAGGAGCTTGTGCCCCACTCCTTCCTGTAGCTTAAAAGATACAAAACTAAAACTATCATACAGTGCTGGCCCGTCAAATTGTGCTGCCTGCCTGTTCTTACTAATACATCTTCAGGTCCATACGTCTCCCCGTTTCATGCTAAAATAATGACATTTTAGGAGGAGATAGCCACAAGTTCCACCCACTAGGTGTCCCCTAGACCCTAAATTTTGTTTACCTATACCTCCCTATTTCAGAAGAATGGGGGTTCAAGTACTGGCATCAGATATGTGTAACAGGACAGGACATTTTAATGAGTAAAGATATTTTATGTTCTAAAAATACCACAGAGATGAAAATTTAGAGGATGTTAGCTACAAGTGTCTCCCACGTACACCTACATTTTCAGGTTCCTAAACCTCTCCATTGCAAAGAAACTGGGTTCAAAGTAAGGATGCGGACAAAAAATAGTTTGACAGTTATAGATTTGTGACCTGTCAAGTTTAAAATTTTGAGTACTAATAGCTGTAAGGGTATTCTATGCAATTCCATTTTAAAAGTCATTACAACCAACAGAGATATGAAGGTTTGAACACAGTGAGATATTAGGCTTCAGGACATGACAAGCAGTCCTATTACACAGCTATCATTATACATGCCCACTTGTAGCAACTAAATTTGTAACCACCAAAAAAATGCCCCAGGATGACACACACTAAATGAAGTGAAAAAGACCCCTTTACACATATATGTATTATTCGTAAAAGGTACTATATATAGGATTTTTTTTATTTATAAATATTACCTATAAAACATAATCACATTTTAGTTTTAAAAGACACAATACATTTTCTCCATATTAAAATCACCTAAGTATACAGCTATTTACATGTTTGATATTCTTGATGTATCATATATTATGCAATACTACATTAAATGTCAGACTACAATCCGCACACTGCAGGAATATATGTCAAACCAAGACACAAACAATACCACCGTACATGATAATCTGATTTTTACACCTAATATGAAGAGCAGTCATATTCAGACTGTTGATTCTCTGTATTGTAGCTTGAGAAAGGCATGAACAAGGGAATGAGCCTATGTACAGTTTAAGCTCTGGATAAGGAAGGGATTCTTCTCTGTAAAGTCTGTGAAAATGTAAGTACATACTATACATTGAAAAAAAAGCTGGATGCTTTTCTAGAAACATATAATTTTACTGGGTATTAAAGCTTTAAAGGAAAGATAGCAGAGACTGTTGAATGGAATCAGAAAGGAATTTTTTTCCCCTGTTGGAGCAAATTAAACTTGAGGTTTTTTTGCCTTCCTCTGGATCAACTATGTCTATAGGGTTTTTATCTTGAATATGTTTATTTCTAATCCACCTGGATATCATAATCTATATATATTTAATATTATGTAATATGTTTAAAGCAGAATTTCAGTTTTGTTTTCTGAACTTTTCTTTAGTAGTAGAAGGCTTACTGCTTCCAGGCTCCTTTCCTTTGCAGAAATACCTGTATGTCTTCATTCTGGGAATGGCTTCTTGCAGTTTTCCAGCTGTCTGACACTCAGCTTCATGTGACCACTTCCTCTTCAGCCAGATCCTGAGCTGAACATATTCAAAAGAGGATTTAAACTGAAAAAAATACACTTACCTTCCCACAGGGCAGTCGGAGTCATCTGTGGGTGTCTTGCATCGGGTCCTGTGTCGTCCCTGAGCCGGCGCTCTGGGTCCCGCCATCTTCCCCTCTTTTTCCAGGTTCTGCATCCTATGTCACCCAACCCAGGCGCAAGATCCGGTGTCAAAGAATGGAAAAAAAACTTTCCGATTTCACTGTGCATGCGTGAGATTGGCAAGTTTTTCTCTTTGCACGAAAATGCTCCTTCTGCGAATCCCTGAGATGCTCGGGCATGTGCAGAAGGAGCACCAAAGAGCCTCCCGGGATGCGTGACGTAGGTATTCCAGGAGGCTTTGTGCTCCCATTCATTCTCGATCGCCTAGGCCAGAGGTCAGCAAACTACAGCCTTTAGGCCAGATACGGCCTAGCTGGTAGTTTGTCCCGGCCTATTGCCCCCTGGCTGATCCTGCCTAATACCGGCCAGCAACCTGCGCTGGAGCTGGAACAAACTACCGAAGCCAGAACAAACTACCGGAGTCGGAACCACTGGAGACGCATGCGGTTCTTGAGCCTACGTGTTTTGGCTCCCTTCCCTATTTACCATGGCCGGCGTTACCACTTCCGTCACTGGGGTAAATAGGGAACATTCCCTCTCCTCCGTATGGGGGTGGCGGCTCCCTCAGGAAGTAGTTTCAGCAACTACTATAGATTGCTTTAAGAAAAAGCTGGATGATTTCTAGAAGCACAGAATATAACTGGGGATTAAGAATAGAAAGTAAAGATAACAGTGACTGTTGATCCAGGAAACATCCGATTGCCTCATGGAATCAGAAACGAATTTTTTTTCACCTTGTTGGAGCAAATTAAACTTGATTTTTTTGCCTTCCTCTGGATCAACTATGACTATGTCTATAGGGGTTTTTATCTGGGATATGTTTATTTCTAATCCACCTGGATATGACAACCTGTATATAATAAATATTATTTAATATGTTTATGTATATGTTTATATATTATGTAATAGGCAGAATTTAAGTTTTGTTTTCTGAACTTTTCTTTAGTAGTAGAAGGCTTACTGCTTCCAGTCCTCTAGACCCTGTATTGTAGGCTCCTTTCCTTTGCAGAAATACCTGTATGTCTTCATTCTGGGAATGCCTTCTTGCAGTTTTCCAGCTGTCTGACACTCAGCTTCATGTGACCACTTCCTCTTCAGCCAGCTCTCATAAGCAAATTCTCTGAAGTTCTCGGAAACACAAGGTAAGTACACAATACAACATGTAGATCCTGAGCAGCTGTGCACATTAGCAATGTAAAAGCAGCGCAGGTTGACAATCGAAAATCTGGCCATCAATAACCTGGATCCTTCAGTTTCCTGGCATGAATTTCGGATTGCATATTCAATACAGGGGCTGCAGTACACTGTTAGGCCACTAATGTTTTCATGGCGCTGTTCTGCAGAAACAGCTGTTAGGTCTTGCTTGCTACAATAAATACACGTTGAGACGTCCCTGCTGCCCGCTCCCTGGAACTGTGCCAGATGGCCGCGGTGCTGCGAGAGAAAGGTTGGCCTGTGTTGAGGTAAGTATAAAAAAAAAAATACTGAATTTTCACAAATCCAGCGCACTTCAGGTCCAGAGGTTGCCGGATTTTTGATTGTCAACCTGTACTGGCTGCAACTCTTTCCTAAACAATGTGAACTGTATGATGAAGATGGAAGAGCCATGTGATCACAACTTTGGCCAAATAAAAAGGCTTAGACAATCAACAAAAACTGCTACATTGACCTTGGGAGGAAATGAGGACTACACACATTTCTTTGTATTGGAGTCATGTTTTGCTTTAAATAGTCCACATTACTTTAGTAACCCCTCCTGTTGTGTGTGAAATTCCCCCACCTCCTAGATTGTAAGCTCTTCAGGGCAGGGTCCTCTTCTCCTGTGCCATTCTCTGTATTCGTCTGTCAATTGTAACCCCTATTTAATGTACAGCGCTGGGTAATATGTTGGCGCTATGTAAATCCTGTTTAATATTAATAACAATAATAATAACCAGTTTGACAACTACAGCAAAACCAAAACAATTAAGATTCAGCAATACAGAAAACAAATCTGACATGTTAAGGAAACAATAAACACAATCTATCTTTTAAAAAAGTATAAATGATTGTTCTAAACTCTTTTCTACCTAATAACTGTGACTAGCTATTTATCATGGTTCTGCACAGTGATGGATATTTAGCGCGGCTGTATTTGTTGTTTGGATTCAAACGACTGTAGAAGCAGCTGTGTAGGTGAAGTACTGACCCTTCAGAAAGGTCCTCTATGTTCCACAACTGTAATACTAAATGTAAAAACAAAGTAGCACAAAAATGGTACAAAACTGTCAAGTATTACCTACCTAGACAAACTTCTTGACAAGCCATAAATGTTAAAAGTTGAATGTAAAAACATAAAGATAAAATTTTTGAATCATAAATGAACATTTATTTAAAGGTTTTAAATGTAGAGCACCAGTACACCACAGTTACTTTTTTTTTTATTGATATCTACCTCAACTTACTTCCCCCCATTCTACTGCTGCTCGATTCGTCTGTACATGCCTTGAGCCCAACACTTGTATAAGCGTCACGTGAAGTGATTGGCTAACCAACATGATGAAGTTAAAGATGAACGCCTTTTGTCAAGAAGTTTGCTTTGATTTTTTTTAGCCTTATGATGTCTTTTCAAAAACAGCTACAGAAATTAGCATAAAAACCTAGCACTAGTGTAAGTGTTCCACACCCAGTTTAATAAAGTAATTATTATTCCCATTTTTAGTAACATTTGTGGGTGTTCCCTGGAGAAAAAAAAATGTTTTGTGTGTATAAAATACTAAATTTATTTCAAATGTGTATTAATTTTGTTTTGCCCTGGTCCTGTGGGGACCCCTTGTTCAGCGGGGGTCTTTGACAGATAAGGCATTCCACAAATATATTTAGTTTTTTTTGTAATGTATGGTGGAATATAATGTCACACATACATTTCAAATAAATATCCACCATAAAACTATCAGCCATATCAACTTATTATATTTAATTCCTAAAGAGGAACTAAACTGAAAAAAATACACTTACCTTCAATCCCACAGGGCAGTCATTCGGGGGTGTCTTGCATCGGGTCCCGTGTCGTCCCTGAGCCAGCGCTCTGGGTGCCGCCATCTTCTCCTCTTTTTCCAGGTTCTGCATCCTATGTCATCTGACCCAGGCTCGAGATTGGGGGACAAAGAATGGAAAAAGACTTTCCGATTTCACTGTGCATGCGTGAGATTGGCAAGTTTTTCTCTGCGCGAAAATGCTCCTTCTGCGAATCCCCGAGATGCTCGGGCATGTGCAGAAGGAGCACCAAAGAGCCTCCCGGGATGCGTGACGTAGGTATTCCAGGAGGCTTTGTGCTCCCATTCATTCTTGATTGCCTAGGCCAGAGGTTGGCAAACTACAGCCTTTAGGCCAGTTACGGCCTAGCTGGTAGTTTGTCCCGGCCTATTGCCCCCTGGCTGATCCGGCCTAATACCGGCCAGCAACCTGCGCTGGAGCTGGAACAAACTACCGAAGTCAGAACAAACTACCGGAGTCGGAACCACTGGAGACGCATGCGGTTCTTGAGCCTTCATGTTTTGGCTCCCTTCCCTATTTACCATGGCCGGCGTTACCACTTCCGTCACTGGGGTAAATAGGGAACATTCCCTCTCCTCCGTATGGGGGTGGAGCTATTAGGGCAGGACTCAAGAGAGAGTCTGGCCTAGTGTGCTCCTGCCTACCCCTAAAATGGCCTAGCGGCCAAAAAAGTTTGCTGACCTCTGGCCTAGGCAAACAAGAATTAGGAGGGGGTGTTTCACCCTTTTTTTTTTTTTTTAAAGGGTGTGGCACTTAAAAACAAAACAAACAACAGAACTTTTACCTTACATAAATGGGTTGTCTACCCTTTTATGTAAAGTAAAATTTCTGAGTTTAGGTACGCTTTAAGTGCAAGCAGCTCAGTTATTTCGCAAAAAAAAAAAATATTACATTGCATGCTAAGTAGAAAATACAATATGTTACCCCAATAACATTTTTATTAAACCCTTGGAACATGTAGTTTTGTAATTTAGTTCTTTACTACATGCAATTAAAACTTTCCTTTACCTACTGATGAAAAAAAAATGTATGATAAGTTTGATTTAAAATGATCAGTAAATATTAAAGTGTAATGAACAAGTATTTATTTAATAGAAGCAAAGCATGCAATGTATATACATTTACGTTGGGCCTAATAATCCTGTCATGGTGCTTGAAATCTTGGTGAACAGCTATGGGTGCTCCATTACCAGGAAAATGACTGGCTTCCAGCTTAAGTTTCTTCATGAAATTGTTTTTGTATTTTTGTATAAATACTTAGTTGTGCCAGGGAGATGTAGCTCATGTTTGTTCTCTGAAATATCCTTTAAATTCAATGTACTATATTTACTACATTCTATATTCCTTACAGCATATAATCTAACAGTGGTAAAGAAGTAGGTAAGACTTCTCTCTTCCCTTCTTCATGAAATAAAATGAAATATATCCACAAATATATTTTTTATTATATATATATGTATTTACATTTACAAAAAATATGAAATGGTTCATGGTAATATTTCATATTTACAGATTCATTCAGCAAGTAAATTTTAGGTTAGGTACACACATGCCAGATGATTCTCGTCTGATAATCGGCTCAGGGCTGATATCGGATGAGAATCTGGCGTGTCTACAGGGTTGGACGTTTGACGATGAACGATCGTAATGAAAGTGAAAAGGAGAGAGCACAGCGGGGTGCTGGTCTGTCGATCTCCCCCTCCCTTTAGAACAGAACGGCGCTGTATGTACGTAGGCACATTCTCACATTTATCTGTTTTTTCCTAGCTGCTCCAATAAAAAAAACAAAACATATTTGTTTACAGTGCTTTATGCGGCAAATAACACATTTACACAAACAACTGAAAACATATCTCTCCATTTACTTGGAGAAACTGTATGGAGTGTCAATCAGAGAGAGAAATGCTGTGATCACACTGGCGGTGAGGTTGTGGTTCATTACTGCTTCCTTATGCCAGGGAACCATTGCTTCTAGGAAAATGCTAAATGGCAGCAGCTCCATAGAAAATGAAAAGGGAGTGATATGGCCAGCTGTGTGTGCATGATAAAATGGCTGGCAAGCCACAGAGAGCTGCACAGAATTGCTTGATCCTGAAGCAGGTCTGAACCTGCCCAAAGGGCCTAAAGGTAAGCGGATCTAGCTGTAACACACTCTAAAAGAAACCACTATTAGCATCATCATGATCTCTAAAATGTTACTTAAATAGCAATTTCCATAGAGTGAGCACTATGAAGGTATGAATATACAGTTCTGCAAGTAGGAGTTTGTACAAAGCATTGGTCACACCACATCTGGAATATGCAGTCCAGTTTTGGGCACCAGTTCACAAAAAGGACATTGTGGAGTTGGAGAAAGTGCAGAGAAGGGCAACTAAACTAATAAAAGGAATGGAGGAGCTCC
>NC_092864.1:73491679-73617197 GCF_032062135.1 Pyxicephalus adspersus | reverse complement strand
GAAAAAGCTGGATGATTTCTAGAAGCACAGAATATAACTGGGGATTAGGGATTTAAAGTAAAGATAACCGAGACTGTTGATCCTGGGAACATCCGATTGCCTCACGGGTTCAAGAAGGAATGTTTTCCCCTGTTGGAACAAAATGTACCAGGGTTTTTTTTGCCTGGTACCCCATGTCCATAGGGTTTTATATCTGGGATATGTTTATTTCCATAGTGGTTGAACTTGATGGACTTATGTCTTTTTTCAACTGAGCGGACTGTAACTATGATCCACATTAAATTATTTAACTGCTTGTATAGTCAGAATTGCCTCCATGCTACTTTATTTTTTGGGGGGGTGTTCAGTTTTAGTTTTTTGACACTCGTGCATCCATTTTCTGCATCAACAATCAAAATTTATGTTGGTATTTTTACAAAATCTGTATAGTTGTTTCTGTGAATTGCACTTTCAGACAGAAATGCTTATGGCAGCAATAGCTCTAGTTTCTTGCGTGAAATACAACTTGCAGATTTTGGAAAGTCTATTTCTAAATGGTATGTGTAGTAGTTTTTTTCAATGTAAGAGTATCAAACACTGTATAGCATTTAAGAGAGGGAAGATTCATTGCATAAATAGAATAGAATCTTGAATATGTAATAGACATGCTAATGACAATAAGGACAAGCTGTAGTTCTTCCTTCGTTTTTCAACCTGACCTACTATGTAACTAAGTAAAACACATCACAGGTGGATTGCCAAATCAAATATTTTTCAAACTTTTTTTCGTTAGAAAACAAAACAAACAGTTCATAGGTGACATTTGTAGTTTCACACATGAAAAAAATACCTGATCATGTCAATCAGAACATACATAGAGACATTTTTCACTTACCTGTTCTTTACATTAGTCAGATTTTTTGTTTGTTTGTTTAGAAACATTATGAGAGCCATAAAACATCCGTCTAGTTAACTCTTGCCATTACCTTTTTTCCTGTCACTTTCTTTTCTCAATGATATTTGTAATGTCTGAAAATCAGTTACAAAGTAATAGCGAGTATGTGGGCAAACCAGCATGACAATATGCAAGCAATTATTACAATATACAGACAACCAAGGGACAATTGTGACAACGTGAGGCCTAATTAGTGGGTGCACGGAAGTAGGAAAACTTTTGTTGCAAAGTATTTTCACAGTATATTGCAGTATTTGTTAAGTTATATATGTGGCCCCATTATGTAGGCTTCCCTTTAGTACCTATCATATTGCTGATGGTGAAAGTATAGTTATAGCACAATACTTATAATTTAATTTGTAAAATTATATATTTTATACTTTATATTGTCTACTTTACCTTTTACTTTACATTCTTGGTTCTTGCATTGTGTGAATGTAGGTGTTACCCTACCACGCTCCCGTGTCTCTTCCTACTGCAGCTTTGCCACCAAATCTTATCTTGTTTCTCCAATTGCTCATCCTGCTGGCTCTTCCTGCATCTGTCCCACCACATGGGGCCCTACACATGTGCTCGTTACCCGCTGTACCTTTGATGGGGGGATGTGCAGCCACGTTGGCTGGTGTTTGCATCTGTATGCCTATTTGTGCACCTGATTTGTGGGTAAAGGATTTTAGATGTTACTTGGGCCTTTGCAGAGGTTGGTACTGTTGCTCAATTAAGAATTCCAAACACCTTTAACAACTTGATTTGGTTAGCAACTCATGGCTGACTGATGGCTGACTCTGAGCTGTGATGTAGAGACTGGGGGCATCCCATCCCACTTAGGTTTCCAACCACCCTATGTCATCTACCTTGTCCACACTCATACCCACTAATAATAATAATCACTCAAACCCCAATGTGCTCCCAAGCCAATGCAATTAACCTTCCTATATACTGAGGGTCATTTACAATTCGTTTAAGTACCACATAAATTTGTTTATTGCACCAAGGTTTTTTTTTACTTTGTCAGGATCAAAACAAAACTAAAATAATCAATTTCACTAAATTATAAAATGCTGTGGTGAAAATTATGACCTTTGTGTTGTTCATGTTCAGTTGCGACCCGGGTATAATTTAGGATTATATAATTATACAAACATTAAAATTTGAAATCATACACACAGTAAAATCCGACTGTCAGCTGCCAGTCACAGAACATCACACTAAAGCTACGTACACACTTCCAATTATTATCGTTTGTAAGCGAACGACAAACGATCCTGCACGATATCTGCGAACGATCGTATAGCACCGATCCTGTACATACAGATAACGACACGATCAAACAGGTCCACGATCTGGAACAAACAGGATGAAGTACTGCGCTGGAACAGGATGAAGAACTCCGCTGGAACAAACAGGATGAAGTACTGCGCTGGAACAGGATGAAGAACTCCGCTGCAACAAACAAGATGAAGTACTGCGCTGGAACAGGATGAATAACTCCGCTGGAACAAACAGGATGAAGTACTGCGCTGGAACAGGATGCTATATATATATAGGACCAACAGTACCTGAATCAGATCTTGACCCTTTTGAACTCCTATCCAAAAAAACAAAATCAGCATTCTTTCCAGCAATATCCATAAACCCCCATATACAAACATTTGTTGCTGTCATCACAGAACAAATCATGAAAGCCAATCTAGGTATACAACCCTCATGCTATTAACTTTACAAAATTTCACCAGCAGGATTTAAACAAAATTAAAAATGAGAAGAAAATAATTATCAAACCCTCCGATAAAGGAGGAAACATTGTCATCATGAACGGGGAACATTACCGCCAGATTTGCTATGACATTTTAAATATTGAAGAATGGTATTGTGTCATCCCAAAAACCAAACCTAACCAAGAATATAACGAAATTATATGGCAAGCAGATACTGAAAATACGATCAACCAACAAACAAACTTTTCTTAAGAATAAGTACCCAATATTACCAACCTTTTATGTGCTACCCAAGATACATAAAAATCTTTCACGCCCAACAGGATGCCCCATTGTATTTCGCATTAGTTTAATATCAGCCAATGGCAGCGAATTGGTAGATACTTACTTACGCCCACTTGTTACCAAACTCCCATCGTACCTACAAGATACGATTCTAAAACTCACTCAAAACACGACTGTTACTAAATGTACAAGTACTACTTGTAACCTATATAAAGGTACCCTTATATTGACAATACTCCAAATCTAAACATACCCTCACTCATATTTCAGTACTATTAGTACCAAATTTTATCCTATATTTAGCAGATATAAAATTAAGGAACCACTATTATCTGTTGAATGTGTCATGCATCTCAGTAATATAGAATGTTTTTTTTGTTATTATTATGACTTTTTGCACTTTACAGATTTATGTAAATGTACCTATAGCATTTGTACTATTGTTTTTGACATTGCTAAAAATGTATATATTATTTTGTCTTCTGTTATCTCTTCTTAATTCCCTGAGTCTTAAGGTTTTTAGAATTAAGACAACCATGTTGTCATTTGTCAATGCCAGTGCACAGGTCAGGCAGTGAGTAGAAAAGAAAACTGGCATCTGTTTTTTATTTTTTTTATTTTATTTGTCCTTCTTGGAGTGATCTTTCTTTACTTTTTGTCCTATACATGTAACAAGTGAAAGGTGGGTGTCTCTAAAGTGAAAGTTCCAGTTCAGACAGCTGTTACTAGAACAGGTTATTGCAGCCCGTCACCACTCATAAAAGAGAATGGGTTGTAGCAATGCAGACACCCTGTCCTAGTGCCTTGGAGTGCCATTTAAAATAATGTATTTTATCTCAAAAGACTGCAGAATCCTTTTCCTTTTACATATTTTCTTTAACCCCTCCTGACTCTTGGTGGATTTTACCTGCAAATAGCCGTAATCTCGAGTCACACTCGGGGTAGCTTCAACCTAAATAAAACCCACTTACCTTGTTCCAATGTTGTTCCAATTGTTCCTGGGGACATGTCCTCCTCTGATCTTCAGCCGAGCAATGCAGAGACAATCCCTGGGGTTTCCTGATGACGTCGGTACATGCTTCGGTGCTATATATATATATATAATTATATTATATATATATATTATATATGCTACTGTACACTTACATTACATGTTTAACTATTTTTTTAACCGATTTGGATTTATTTAAAGTTTATTGTTAAATGTATTAAATATTGGACATGTTTCCGTGAATTATAGCCTGCAATGTAAAATAAATTTCCATGCAAAAAAAATGTAACGCTTTTTGCATGGAAATCTAGACGGAATTAGAACTCTAGAGGGGTAATGTATTATCTATTAGTATTATATTCTGCACAGTCATTATGTAATACCAATACTCCCCAGCAGATGGCTGGATTAACCAGTCTACAACTATATATCAAACTAAAGCATGTTGTTACATTAAAATACATAAAATTATTACAGAATATCCTCAGGTTTTGTATATTTTAATTTGCGTGTTCATATTACTTCTATTTGAAAATTTCAACATATTCCACTGCATTTTATTGCAGTCATTACAATTGGCATCTACAAATGGTACATATCATAAAACATATGAAATAGTATAGTTAGGGCAGGTTAACAACTGCCTCTTTATTGTGTGATTTTGCACATCTCCCAGCCAGCCATTCAAGCACTTGCAGGACAGCGCTGGTTCAAAAAGGACCAGCATTTGCATGTGTGACAGCTGCCAGCCCTGCTAGTACTGCTAGCTGCAGCCCCTATTCATTCCCTATAGAGCTGCTGCAGGGAGACGCTGCAGGGAGACGCTGCATGTAACGTGTAGCGTCTCACCAAGTGGCAGTGTTTTTTGGCTTAAGGAAATGGTGAACCCACCACAACCTCACTGCCAGTGTGAATAAGCCCTTCATTTTAAAAATGTAAATTGTTTGGCTGCTGCTGGCATACCCACTGTTATGAGTTCTGCCATATTCTGGTACTTCCACTGGTGGGACAGAAATTGTGTACCATGAACTTTCAACAGCCCACTATTTAAGGACATGCCTTTGCATGAGTCCTGGCCGGATCCTCTGTGTTATTTAGTCTGCAATATGGCCCTATTCCTGACCCTGTTCAAAGACCTGTTAGGCTGGGACTACATGAACTATTTTAAAAAGGCATATAAACGTTCCTACCACGTTTATATGCGTTTTATGAACTTTTACAAGCTATTTAAAGCTTAACTTTAAAACGCTAAAAAAACTTTTATAAACGCCTGACGCGGATTAAAAGTTACCGCGAATTGCCGTGATTTTACATAAGCGTTTATAAAAGTTTTACTTTTAATCCTTTCAGGGAATGAGTACAGAGTACATAAAACCCCTTACTCATTCCCTGAAAGGGTTAAAATATGTGTAAAAAAATTGAACGAGGCTTTTAAATATTAAATTATTTTATTAAATGTGTGTGTGTTTGTGTAACAAAACTTTTTTTTTACAGGTTATCCCAATGACAGGAAGATTCCCATGGCTGCAATGAGCACAGCCCTAGGAATCCTCCTGACAGTGAGGCATTGCAGGGCACTAGGTGTTAAATGAGGACAAGCCTCTCCATTCACCCCTAGTGCTCTGTGATTGGCTGAGGTTTTATGTTTCTCAGCCATTCAGCACTAGACATGAATGGGGAGCCTTGTGCCCATTCATCTCTAGTGCCCTGTGATTGGCTGAGAAATAGGAAACCCTGATGACAGCTCAAGCATAATCAGGATTTCCCTTTCCTAAGCCAATCAGGTAGCAGAGCAGCACCTTTTGCTCAATAAATATTTACTGCACCATCAGATGTCTCACACCTATGCCACTATTGGTGATCACCAGTCACACTAGTGCGGTTCATGACAGCTACCTGCTTACTTTATAAAAAACGTCATTAAAAAAAGCTTCATAAATCAGATGTAAAAGCACTTTGCTAAAGTCACAAGGCAACTAGAACTATCAATCGCTTCCTGCATAGTAAGTAAGTAGTAACTGTTAATTTCGCTAAGTGAATGTTCACTAAACTTAGTAAATACAGTATATCTGCCTATGCTTCTAATATCCATTCGTTCATGTTCAAGAAAAGTACTATAATTATCTCTTGCTAATGATTGGAAATTCAAAGTAAATACACATTTGTAATATTTACTAGACTCTGTGAACATACACTTTCTTTGGGGCAGGTAAAGACCTGTGGCGGAAGCAAGCGATCCCACTTGGCCCCCGGCCCCTGGCACCCTGTCAGCCACCCAGCTGCTCGTACCACAGTGCTGGTTCTTTAGGCAGATTTAAAGGGTACCTGAACTCAGAACTTTCACTATACAACAACACCTTTTTAAAAAAAAAAAAAAAAGAAAAAAAAAAGGGTACAGCACTGCCCCCTAATTCTCGGCCGCCTAGGAAAAATTTGCTGATCGCACACACAGTGAGATTGGCAAATTTTTTTTCATCCTACGTCACTCGATATCGAGCTTGGGTCGGGTGACGTTGAATGAAGAACCCAGAAGATAGACGAAGATGACAGCGCCCGGAGCGCCGGCTCCGGGACAGATGCCGAAACGACGCCGGGCCCGATGTCGCACACCCCTCGAGTGATTGGACTGCCCTGCGGGATCGAAGGTAAGTGTGTTTTTTTGAGTTTTGACTATAGTTCCTATTTAATAGCGGGTGGCAGTGAGTGGTACTGATCTTGGTAGAAAACTAATTTCTCTGGCTGCTTTTTTTGATAAGTCAAAAGCATTTAGTCTAAAAGTCCATGTGCAGGACACGCCAGGCACGTTCTTTATTCATGCAGGAAGTGCGCCATTGCATTCTAGACTAGATTCACATATTGTATATGTAGACTAAAGCAAATTTGTTCTGCACCACAGTAAGTTCAAACACAATTTGCTTTAATAGCATAATGGGCCATTTTAATGTAAAATGCGCTAAATAATATTTAAAAAAATCCATATATTATTGTCTTCTAGAACAGCGGTCACCAACTGGTGGTCGGCGGACCACTGATGGTCCACAAGAAGATTTTGGCTCTGGTTGGTGCACCCCTGAACGGGGTCAGGAGCCCCCAGGGGGGATGCACCGGCCAGAGCCGCAGACCACGTTCCCTGTGCAAATCACTGGCTCAGGGAAGTGGGCGGGCTGTGTTTCACGACACAACCCACCCACTCTCCCATCACAGGCTCAGATCTGCAATGGCAGAGTGGGCAGGGTTATGGTGGTATGAGGTCACTATGGGGGAGGTTCCTCCCCTTTGATTGACAACTGTCTCCCTGTGGATGCGTGGTCAGGAGCCGGTAATTTTAGTGGTCCGCGGGACCAAAAAGGTTGGTGACAGCTGTTCTGATGGCTAGCATCATTGAATCCACTGTGACTAAACAGCAAAATGATAAGTTGCACAGTGATGATCTCATTCTTCGTCTTTCTTTTACTGTTCATCTTGCTTTTGTATATATATTTGCATATGCATATTTTGTAAAACGAATACTAAATTTGTTGTTGGTAATAATAATAAAGTTAAACTTTGAAAGAAAGTAACCCAGTAAGTAAAGAACCCAGAAAATGTAACTCCCCAAACATTTGTTTCATTTTTTAAAAAAATGCAAAAACCCAAATAAAAGAACAAAGGGGGGATAGCAGTTAGAAAGTAAATGCACCTGTTACTACTGCTGCCGACACACACACAAGTTGTAAAAGTGGGGATTAGGGTTCACCAGGGGTAGACAAACTTCAGGCCTTAGGCCAGATATGGCCTAGCCAGTAGTCTGTTCCGGCCTAATGCCAACCGTTGGATCAGGCCTAATTCCGTCTGGCAGGGGTCGGCAACCTACAGCTCCGGAGCCGCATGCAGGGGTAAGGGGACTTTTCCTCTCCTCTGTATGCCATGCAGAGGGATTTCCTTTCAGGGGTGTTCCACAATGCATAAGGAGGAGAGGGTTTTCCCTTCAGGGGCGTTCCTGGTGGGGGGTGGAGCCATCAGCGCAGGACTCGAGAAAGAGTCCGGCCTAGTCAGGCCTAGTGTGCCTTCTTGACCTCCTAAAATGGCCTAGTAGCCAAAAAAGTTTGCTGACCCCTGGGGTACACAAACACAGTGGGCTGATGGCATTTATTGTACCTTGAAGCCAAATGATAAGGTCCTATAATATATTTTCTCTAAATGAACTACTAGACTTACAAAGTTAGGTTTAAAGCACCAACTGCAACTGCTGTTCAAGCAACAGTGATTTACATAATTTAATGTTTATTATAAAAATGAACATTTTGCAATCTAGGAATTATACGTTAAGATTAGATAGTAAGGAAATAATTTATGGCCAGAATTTTCTTAATAGCAGTCATCTCTATCAATATTCTCTTTGTTTCCTGTAGATGTCTATGACCACAGGGCATCAAAGAGTTGATCGCACCATCCAACACGTTTATTAAATTACAGATTTTATCCCACTTGATACATTCCAGATAATTTCAATACCGGCACTCTCATTCTCATTCAGATGGTGGCAGCATTACTGCAAAGTGTCACCCTGACAACAGACATCTGAATTAACCCTCCGCCATTCTGGTCCACAGTGTGTTTTGTTCACACAGAAGCCATTTTTTCTTCTGTCTAAGCTTACTTAAAGCAGAACTAAACCCAAATAAAAAAATACATTTACCTTTAATCCCGCAGATCCCTCAGGAGGTTTCTTCATTTGGGTCCCATGTCATCCCGGTATCCATCTTTGGCCTGGTGCAGAGGTATCCCGGGAGGGTTTGCTTTCCTTTCTCTTCTCTTTTTTTTTTTCAAAAAGGGTGTTCCACTAAAAATTCAATTTTTTTTTGTAAAACTACCCTTTTATGTTAAGTAAAAATTTTGAGTTTAGGTCCGCTTTAAATTAACCTCCCTAGCGGTAACCCCGAAAAAAGTTCTCGGGGTAGAAAAAAGTTGCTACAAGTGGTAACCCCGGATTCTCTCTCGGGGTTGGAACACCCAGGGAAGGTTAGTAAATAGAGTGCTTACCTGATCAGCTGGGGTTCCGCCCCATCCAGCGCCGCGATCTCCGTCTTCTTTCTTCTTTTTTCTTCCTGCTTCTGCATCAGATGAGTCACCGGGGGAGTTCCCGGTGACGTTGGTGCATGTGTACGTCCCGGCCCGGGCGGGGTGGGAAATTCTATACAAAATAACTGAATATTGAATGCAATACATTGGATTTTTATGTGTAAAAGCAGTACATTGTTTTCAAGAACATTTATTTTACAGTATGTATAATACTATAAGTATAATATATATATATATAATTTTTTTAATTACATTTTTTTTATTTTTTTGTTTTTAAATTACATTTTTTTTAAATATATAGATTTTTTTAATTTTTTCAATTTATTGCTTTTAAATGATTTTGTGTTTCAAACTTTATTATACTCATACTATTATATTATACTGTAAAATAAATTTTCATGAAAAACAAAGTACCGCTTTTAGACATATAAAACCGGAGAGAAATGAACCGCTGGGGAGGTTAAATTAAAAATATTAACCAAGCCACCTGGTAATTTTTATAAAATGAAACATATTGCATTTTACTTCCCAAATTGTAAATGGTAAACTAATTCTCATATTACTATGCAAAGCATACAATATGTCCAGATTTAGTTCATGTACCATTAGAATGTGGCCTGCTGATCTAATCTGAACTGCTATACCATCATTAATGTATCACCACTGTTACTTTGCCAAAAAATGTCTCCCACCTCTTGTACCATATTCTGTGCCAGGCTAAGTTATACTCTGTTAATACTTTGTGGTATGTAAAACAAAAATAGTTTTTCTTAAAAAATGTATACATTCTATGAGATATATATATATGAAACAACTAATTATGTATCGATCTGTATTGTATTTGTAGTGCGCTCAGTTTATTGATGATCTGTACATGTAAAATCCCTGATGAAGCAGATTACTTCTGCGTAACGTGACGGTTTGTCAAAACTTGTTACAGTATCAAAATAAGTATAAATATTTAGGCCTCTGTAACTTATTGAATGTCTTTCCCTAGGGTCTGTGAATACATCCATCACGATATTTTAGGTGGAGTAAATTTGGACCTTCTAATGTGTGTTGACTGAGATCTTCTTTTTAATTTATTATAATAAAAATTTGTCTTTTTACAAAATCATGGTTCTGTCTAGACTGCCATGAAAGTCCCACCAACAAGGATGTTTTTATGTTATCAAAAAATGTACAACTTACCGACAATAATGCTGATTTATTCAACAGATTTGTTGAATATAATGCTTTTGCTTTTAGATTAGATTGGATTTTTGTAACACTAGATAATAGTCCCTGACTGCTTAAAAGCTGTATTATGTTCAAAGAGAGCTAAACTATATCACTGTGTTATTTAATTTATTTAAAGGAAAGTAACACCATTTAAACTACTAAATAAGTATAGGTAACAAAAAATAAATAAATAAAAATGTTGCTACCTGCATATAAATCTTTTACCTCTTAGATTGTAAACTCCTTTGGACAAGGCCATCTCCTTCTCTGTCATTTTTGTATGTGTCTGTCATTTGCAACTCCTAATTAATGTACTGCAGGGGTTTCAAACTCTGGCCCGCGGGCCAAATCGGGCCCTCAAGGTCCTTTTTTTGCCCTCCCAAAGAATTCTGAAAATTAACTACATCTGGCCCGCCTGCCAGCCCACGTTACCACCTCACATCATCATTTTCAATACATGCAATACATAGACATTATTCCTGTACATCCATCATGTGACTCAAAGCCTAGGCAACAATCACATGGTGCCTGACTACTGGGGGCATTGTGTTTGTTTCAATCCATTAGAGACTGCATAGTGTGATATTTAGTGTCAGACAAACTTGTGATGTGAGGGGATGAACAACACACAGCCTGCATAGATAGATAGAAATTAGTCTGTTCAACCCTAAAGTGTGTGTAGAGGGGTTTGTTTTTTCTCATTTTTTTCAATAAATTTCAAGTTTGGCCCCCAACTTGGTCTATGTTTTTATTTCGGCCCTCTGTGTATTTGAGTCTGACACCCCTGATGTACTGTTTAATAATAATAATGTGAACCAATTAGGACAGAAAACTTTTGCTTTTAGAGCATGACACTGTGGCAAATCACTTGGGAAAAGTAAAATGTAAGGACTTTGTACAAGCCCTTGACCCTCTATATAAATGACATGTCTCACGCCTTCATTTAAACATTTTTGATTGGAAAGAAAAGGCTACAGTTTTAATAAAGCCGAAGTCAACTGGAAAAAAAACCTCACTCACCTTTACTTCTGCAGATTCTTGGTTTCCTCCGGAGGTTTCCTGGATCAGGTCCACTTTGTCCTGGAATCCTCCTTGACCCGGCACGGGTGCCACTATCTTCTTTCCTCTTCTTCCGACTTTTTCGTAAGTCACCTGATCCACAGCCCAGACGCAAGATCAGGTCGAGTAGGTGGGGGAAAAAATCTCACTCTGCACCTTTTTTTTAGCCAATTGAAAAAAAGGTTCCTTCTGTGCGTGCCCGAGATCAGCCAGCCAGAAGCCTCCTGGGATCCATGACGTATCCGGGGAGTCTCTGCGCTCCCATCCCACCACGGCAATCAAAAGAGCGAGGCAAGGGGCTTTACCCTTTTTTTTTTTTTAAAGGGTTTACAACCCTTCTCCTCAAAAAAAGGTTTTTATGTAAGGTAAAAATTTTAATTCAGGTCTGCTATTAACATGAATCATAACATTTTCAATAAACTTAACAACAAACATTTCAATAGAGAATTCTACAGATTACCAAGTGTCAGTCAAAGCCTAGCTGTGAACCCCCAATTAAGGGGACAAAGGGCTGTCCTAACCACCATTTCAGGAGCCCTTTAAGTGCATATTCAGAATAATTGCTTTTTTGCTAGCCAGGTATACTAGAATCAACTGACACATGAGCCCAAACTCTGTGAGAAACAATCCCAGACCAGATGAGCAAAACTTTATTGAACGGGCCATGACAATGAGCCAAATCAAACTTCATGCTAATAATAACTTTAACTCAACTATATAGTTTGTCATTGTTAACAGCATTGATGACTAAAATTTTAGGACCATAAACAATATTTAAACATATATAAGTAAATAAAACAATTTACAGGTTCACATTCAATAATCCGGCAACCTCCGGACCCGAGGAATGCCGAATTTTTGAAAATTCCAGATTTTTGAATTACTTGTAATGATAATGTATTAGCGTCATCTAGTGGCTACTGACAGAACTACACACAAATGGAATCAGCTTCCTCCTTAGTCAGAATGCCATTGCTATTCATGCTGGAAAACTGAAAGATCCGGATTATAAATGGACGGATTTTCGATTGTCAAATTTTTTAGGTCATATAAACATTCAGGAAATGTGAAATTATTGCAAGCCCTGAGTACCCCTCCAGCATATTTTGGCTACCTTAAAGGGGATTTCTAGATTGTGTCAGTTGTTACATGGGCATAAATCATCCTCCAAGCATCCAATACCCTTAGCAGCAGTTGCCATACCAATACAAAATGAATGGGCTGAAAACTCTGTCTGTAATCCTAACTTTGTCAAACACATATAAAAAACTTATATAAAAATTAGAAACAACTCAAACTGGCTGCATTGAAATGAACTAGAAAAACCAATGAAGGGGGATGAATATCTAAGTGTTGTCATTCCAACCAATACACTAATGCATAAAATGCTGAAAAAGGCCTAGAAGAAGAAGTCAACTTTAAAAAAGAAGTGACTCAAGAAAAAAAAAAAACCAAGTCACTCATAATGGATAACTTTGGCTGGACATATGTTTTATTCTAAATCAATATTGAAAGGAAAACTATTAAAAAAGGAAATGGAGCAGAGAGGAACAGGACAAATTGTTAATTACAGGGACCACACAAATAGCATCTGTCCAAAACCACACACACCTGTTTCACGCCCCACTCCTCCATTTCCACTATTACTGAAAACAATTCCAGCAATATTAGGTTGTGCAGCTGGTCACCCTGGGCCCAAGAAGCCAAGTAGAAATCTTCACATCATTCACCCTAAAAATAGGTCCCAAAATCAGAGGAGGCAGCTGCATCATGGTAGAATTCCAAATTTGGTTCCTTCCAGAATTAGTAATTTTGAACTTGCATGGTGATCCAAATATTATAGGTGACTTTTGTAGACCAGACTATGTCTACAAAATGCACCTCCTAAAGGACTAACTCTACAAAACTAAATGTCCAAGTAAAGTCTGTATTGGTTTAACTACTGGGCCCCCTTTCATGTTGTCGACCAATATGTAAAAGTGGCACAATTTGTGACCAGGAAGACACTGTGGCATCAGTCACAATGTCTAGGAGGCATTGTGCATGGTCCTTGATTTTGGAAGTTAAAAAATGGATAATAATATTACTACAGTCTCCCCAAAATACAGTGCCAGGAGGACTGGTGAAGAGTAAATAAAATAAACTAAATGGATATACCAAATTCAGAGTTTTTGAATAAATATGCACACCCACTACAAGTGCAGTGCTGTTCTCCAATCTTCCTTACTAGTACTCCTTTTTGTATATAGTTTAGATAGGGCAAAAGCTTCCCTCTAAAATTTTAATTAATGAATTATCCAGTTTTCTTTATCATCTTTTAGTTTTCGTATGCAAATGTGGGCTGAAAACTTGACCATAGACCACCGCATATGCTATATATAGAGACTGATGGAGTAATTACTGAACATGTGTGCTTGCCAGTCCCTTAATTATTGAAATTGAGAAAAGGAGATGATGGTGGTAAAGGATGGGCTAGAAGGTCCAAGCTACCCTGGTCATTCATAATATTTTAAAAAATACAAAACCTTTATTTACAATAATATCTCGTAATAAAACATCATATTTCCTGAATACATAGACAAGTAACTTTTGGGGATAAGTGAGCGAGATTTTAAAGTTCGATCTCGTGGCGAATCTTGCCTTTCTTGCTTACCGAACATGTAAGAGAGAATGGCCTTGTGATTCGCCATGAGGTCGTGTTCGCAGGCGTACTGAACTCATATGACCCTGGACCGTGGGAACCTGCGGTCACAGCTGATTGGAGGCACGTGCCTCCAATCAGCTGTGACCGCAGGTGTACTACTGAACGCATATGACCTCTCTATGGAGAATCTCAATTGAGAGGTCATATGAGTTCAGCTGTGACTGTCCCGGCCTACAGCCCAGGGAGCGTGGAAACCTGGACTGTGGGAACCCGCGGTCACAGCTGATTGGAGGCACAGCTGACTCAGGAGGTCATGTGAGTTCAGCTGTGACCGTCCAGGTTCCCACACTCCCTGGGCTGTAATTATCATTGATAAGTACAGCCGAGGGACCATGGGAACCTGGACCGTTGATTCCCGAAATCGGTTGGCCGAAAGTTCGCCTGTCAGAGGCATTCTCGCTCATCCCTAGTAACTATATATACCAAAAGTTGGTAAGTTGGAACCCCACAATTTTCATAAAACTATAGTACATGAAAGCATTTGAGATGTGAACATGAATTACATCTTCTGTAGATTGCAAAGTAAAGTCTGGTGGGGACCAGTAAAACATCAATGCGCTTTGCAGTGCATAATTGCTTAACAGAATGATCAAGACAAAAGTAAAAAAATATATTTTTTTCTTTTTTTCTTATTAATTTTGTCATTCATATATATATATATAATTGTATTAGAATGCCTTTTAAATATTTATGAATTGTATAACTATATATTATATATATTATATATTATATAAATCGTGTTAAAATAACTTTTATTTGAGAGAATATTTCATATGTTAGCATATTGTTTTTAATGCTCTATAGTTCCACTGAGAGGTTAATGCAGTTGAGGATCTGCTCTAATGCTGAGCAATATCCTGCCAAGGTAAGAGACGGGATTCACTCATTATAAGGCGCAAGGTAATCTGTGCATGAAAACACTAATAGCCACCTGCTACCAAACTAATCATTGCAGACAAGAGATGGCTGCTTAGCAACTGAGCCCTGGAGGAGAAGAACTTTAGAGCCACTGCTAAATATAGATAGCTGTCAAACAATATGAAATCCATCATCAATGAAAACATAGATATGGTGTGTACTGCTAAGATGTGTCTGCCATGACATACAAATAGAAACATAAAAACGTTTACCCTAAGTGACAAACCAGACCAATTAAATTTTAAATATTGAAAATCTGAACTTTTTGTGAACACTTTTCTAAGCAAATAATTAAATAACTAACCAGGGGATCTTGCCAGTAAGTTTAGATATTGCTTCACAATTAGCAGCCACATTGCCATCCTGCCATGTGTGTTTTTAATTTTTGGCCTTTCATCAGGTCTATCACATAGACAGCCCAACAACCAACTGAAAAAAGGTGCAAAAATAAGTTTTGAATAAAGCAAAGGATTTAAATCCCTATCTGGTTATTTATGTCACACTTGGGGAGACAGGGCCACTAGGGGGCTACGGCTTGCACAGAAATGGTGTGAGCCCGGAAAAGTCCAAGCAGTAACCAGGTCTTCTCCAGAGCCTCTAGTGGTGAGGATGTTGCACTGCTGGTTACAGGCTGATTGCCATCCTTGGGCATACTAGAGTGGGCAGGATGGTACAGGGCACTAAATCTCTAAGCAGAAAAATTGTCAAGGAAGGCCGGGGTCAAGGCAGGCAGCAAGCAAGATAAGTCAGGTCACAAGCCAGGGGCCAAATACCAGGGGTCCAGGATAAAGACGCCAGTGACACAGGGGCCATTGCGGACACAGGGAACACAGGAGACACTGGAAGCTACAGGAGGAACAACCACAGACCTCTCTCAATCTGACATATAATAGTATGAGTATAATAAAGTTTGAAACACAAAATCATGTCAAAATTATTATTTTTTTTAACTTATAAATAAATATCATACTCGAACTATTATATTACACTGTAAAATACATTCTAATGAAAGACAATGTACTGCTTTTAGACATATAAATGCACTGTATTGAATTCAATACAGTTATTTTGTATTGAATGCAATACAAAATATTTTGAAATTTCCACCGCGCCCCCAACGCACACTGGGAACTCCGGGGTGACCCATCAGATGCAGAGGACGCCGGCCGGAGGATGCGAGAGGACAGAGATCGGGGAGAAGGTGTCACAGATTCCTGCAGGTCCAGGGGATCTGTGCTTCCTTCTTGCTCACCCTCCTTGCAGTCCCCTGCTACCAGCACCATCTCTGCCTCTGGATCCAACACTCTTCACACTTCCTGCTCCAAGTCAGGTGATTCTCTGTCAGCTGCTCCCTTGCCTCAGAGAACCAGGGTATACCGCAGACATGCTCCCTCTGCTGGCAAACATCTGAATAACACCTGAGATTATCTCAGCAACAGCACTCCCTCTACTGGTGGGATTGATGTCTGCGGCTCACTTGATCCACACCAATCACTTGACATTCTCTTCTTAAGGAAGTGACCTGGCAACAGGAAGTTGTCTGAAGAAGGAGTTCCTTTGGCTCTGCTTCCAGGTTCCTGTTGTTTGCTTCTCCTCCAGATTCTTTGTGAACTGACCCCAGCTTGTTTCCTGACTACTCTTGTTCGCTGCCTGCCCTGACCTCTTGCCTGTTTTTTGACCAACCTTGTTCGCTGCCTGCCATGACTTTTTGGCTCGTCTGACTACTCTCTTGGATTTCCCTTTGGCACCAGGTCTTGTTTCTGTCTGTCAGCAGTCACCTGCCTCAGCGTGCACGGGGGCCGCAACCTGGCAGTTGCCATACACCCTCACCTCTAGAGACTCTGGTGAAGAACGGGCAGCTGCTTAGACTCTGCACCCTGTGCATGTATCCACTTACCGAGCTGGTGAAACAGAGGGTCCACCGTCCTGCCCCGCAGTACCGTGACAAAAGGACGCCAGTGGACCAGGTAACGTAGTATTTATCATTGTTTTTCATTGTTTTAGCTACTCCGAGTGTGACTCGGGGTTCCTGCTGGGGAGGGTAATGAGGTGGAGACTGCTGAGCTATACATAGAATCTCTGCTCTAAGTATGAATCATGAACGTCTTAAATGTATAAGCCGAGAGAACTTTTTGTACTGACGCATTTCACCTATATGGCTTCTTCAGGGGTATAGGACAGACATACAAGCTTTGTCAAAATAGTGATGAATATCTGCATTTAGCTTCATGAAATATACTTACTGAACATTAGCCTTGAATTGCAACCTTCATTAACCTCCCCAGCGGTAACTCCGAGTGCAGATATAATATACATCAAACCTTTTTTTTATATCCATCTCCAATTAGAAAATCATAGGGTGGAGACTGGTGAGCTAAACAGACTGCTTTTTCCTCATTCATCACTATTTTAACGAAGCTTATACGTCTATCCTATACCCCTGAAAAAGCCATATAGCCGAAATGCGTCAGTGAAAAAAGTTCTCTTGGCTTATACGTTTAAGATGTTTATGATTTACAACTAGAGCAGAGATTCTATGTATAGCTCTATACAGCTCTATGTGGCTATACATCTACTTTTTGAAGCATACAGATCATATATTAATCGAGAGAGTGGGAAAGGAAACCTTCTGTAATTTTCTGTAATGTTGACATTCGTCCCACCAGTCAGCAATGTAAGAGGCATTCTTTCCAATGAGCATCATGCAAATATTCTGTGAGATGTAGATATAGTAAATATAGCAGAGGTTCCCTGAACAAATAAAAGTTATTTCAAGGGCTTCCCCATGTTAGAAAAGTCTGTCCTAATCTAAGCCATGGCTAAAAGGTAATTTAGGCAATATCTTCACTTTCTTTTTTCATCCTTTATATTTGCTACAAAGCTCTGTGCATCCTTGTTCAGATGATAAAAATGTTTCACTTTTACTATTATAAATCCCTGCATAGGCAAATAATCATGGCAAATGCTGAACCGAATCTATTGGAACACGATTTAAAATTCATCTAATATATTTCTGTTGGGAATGGGTGAGTCATTGTATTGATATAAATGTGCTGAGAATTATTTGCTCGGGGATTTAAATATGATTAATGAAACTATTAAATTTGCAGAAAACAAATCTTAATGAAGCATGAAAAAAATGGTTTCCTTATTTGTAGCTGTAATCGTGATCTGATTTTATGAAGGATCAGTTTAGAGAAACGTGGCAAGAGCAGGGCTCAACTGGCAGCAGGCGATCAGTAAATATACATATAAAAATTGGAGAACAAGTTAAAGTCCTAGCGTGAGTCATCTGACAATGACAATGGTCCTATGACCTATTTGTGTTGCTGGATACTCAAGACTACGTCTGGCCTTCTTGCTCTGTAGAAGAGACTTGTTTAGAATATTGTCTATAGGTGGACTAAGAGCTCTTCTAATTTCTTCTGGGTCTATAAATTTGGCTTTTCTGTCCTCTGCAGGCTTTCAATTGTATAGGAACTGCTTCTGCATTTGCTTTGCTTATGGCCAAAGAAGATGGCCATCTTGCTTATTTACAAACAAGGATAATCCCTCAAACCCTCCATCCCTGTTTGGAAACTGGATCAGCTACACACGAATGTAATCACAAGTCTCTTCTGGCTGTCACAGACCCCAGGTACAACCTGAGGACTAAATTAGATCGGCCAATACCTCCCTCAATGCAAAGCACTGTTCTTCAGAGTTGGCCCCAAAACCTTTATTCCAATTTTTATAACTGGATGGAGCAATGTTGGCATTACCATTTTATCTTTAGTTTGCAGCTATTACAACTTGCCAAACTGACTTATATTTTTATATTTTTAAAACTGTGATTAAAGCACTGTAAAGAAAAGAGAGTTAAAACCTTTTATAGCCTAGGCAAAGTATTTGGAGTAAAGAGTAGGGAAGAGTTTAAATACCTGGTTAGTTAGAGCATATGGAAATAAGAGAGAGGGAAATTAAAAAGCTTACACTAAATTTTGGAAACTATAAACGTGATATAGAAAGTGGCAGTTTAATATGTATATAGATTTATTGCAGAAGGTGGAGAAACTTGCTTTATATTGGGGTACATGGAATTTATATTGACTTTTGCAAACGTAAAGCGTACCTAAACTCAGAAATTTCACTTTACATAAAAGGGTAAACAACCCTTTTATGTAAGGTAAAAATTCTGTTTGTTTGTTTTTTTTTTAAAAAGTGTCCAGCACTGCCCCCTAATTCTTGATCCCCTAGGCAATCGAGAATGAATGGAAGCCTAATGTCTCCCGGGATATTTACGTCACGCATCCTTGGCTCTTGGGTACGCCTTTTACAAATGCGCAGAGAGATCGGCAAGTTTTTTTTTCATCCTACATCACCCAATCTCGTGCGACGAAGATGGTGACATGGGACCCGATGCAAGACACCCCCAGATGGATCAGACTGCCCTGTGGGATTAAAGGCAACTGTATTTTTTTTTTTTGGCAGTTTTCAGTTTAGTTCCTCTTTAAGGTCAGCAAACTTGAACTTTATTGTGGTACGTGAAACTGACATAGAAAATTAAAGATCCGGAAGTCACACAAAACAAGGAAGTAGTGTGGAAGACAAGACAATATTGGGTATATTAGAATATGAGGAAGTGATACAAAAGGTATAAGAGCTTCCAGGATAATAAACATGTAATATCAAACTGAAAGATCTTGCAGTGTAGTAGGATAAATCAAGGTGATACAAAGGATATATATGTTTTCTGTATATTAGGATATTTGGAAGTAAAATAAAAGAACAGAGATCTTACAGTATATTATATGAAAACAACAAGGTAGGTGGAAAGGTTGTTTTATGTCACTTGAAATTCTTTTTTGTCAGTAGGATTCTATTGCATTTTTTCTTTTTATAGTGAAAGAAATGGACAAAGAGAGTTTCTTGATTACAGCAGTTCACTATTAACATAAATCCCGTTTACACATTAGGCTGAAGATCTAAAGTTTAGGGATAAATGAGTTCAGTTATTGAAAATACTTTAGGAAGGTATACAACACTTTGGGTTCTATTTAAAAAACAGGGAATCTGACATTTTCTCAAACATTTCCTGGTGGGAATCAATTACTGCCATTGAAACATATGGACCTGGCAGATTCCCACGGGGCAATTTTGAGGGAATTTTCGATTCCTTGTTTTATTAATGGAGACCATTGATGTCCTAATGACTTCTACAAATGGTGTTTATTGATGATTGAAAGACTATGGCAATTTAAACCCCGATCTTTTCTAAAATGGGGTTTGCATTGGATGAGTGATAAGTATTTTTCCCAAGAGTGGTACATGCAAGGCTTAGCATCCAAAGAAGAACTCGGTACAGTAAAGGAAACTTATGAATTCAAAATAATGGTTTTGTGAGACTGCTACTATACATAATAGCATTGTTTTTGTATGCATTAAAGTAAGCTTCATTTTTTTAAATTACTATTTTATTTGTTTAAAATGTTTTATTTTATTTTGATATGAATGATGCTAAGACATGGTCTAGATACCAACAAGACAGCTTCCAATGAACACTTTTTCTTTTACAGCGCAAAAAAGAATATCTCATATAGCATTTTGAATACTGCTAGTTTAGCAAAAATTTTTTTCCTTTAAGTATATCTAAAAGTATATCCATGAATATATTTTTAGATAGCATTTGACATAGTAAAACCTATATTGGTTTTGCCAAAAGGATGGTTTTATTGAGTTATAAAGGCCATTTCTACACATGAACTGACTGCCCAACAAATCACTTCTCTCCCCAAGCTTTAGACTATTTTTTTTATCAGTAAGAATTTCTGTAACTGTTTTTTTTTCATACATAACAGCACACTACTTACTACACTAACTGTGTAGTAAGTATTCGTTTTCAAACTTCCTAAACTATAAGTCACAGACCAGCTTTTTTGTGGCAAGCTGTCTGCCGTTCTGTTGCATACTATCAGAGACAGAAAAGCCCAGTAACCGAGAAAGTAGTGGGTGCACTCATTTTAGCTCATGGTTATACCAATGTGCGTGTGAATAAAAAATACAGCAAAAGTTAATGCATTGTATTGTAATAAAAAGCAGGTCAAAAGATGCTTTAGAACTGTCATCCACACTACACAACTGATGTCAATGAGTATCAGCTGATCTATGTTATACTGTCTTCATAGCCAAGCACAATGAAAAGTGTGTGGCTACATTGCACTTAACACTGAGTGTGGTTGAAGTGATTCGGGTAAATAAAGTTTGAACCTATTCACTTTATTCAATGCAGATCTATATTGCAAGTCTCATAAATGGAAGAAGATGCCTAAATATTTTGCCTTGAAAGTTTTCAGATCTGAGTAGGAGTGTTTTTTCGTGACACTTGGAAGGATTAACATTCTCTCCAAAAGAATATTGTATACAATCCTGTCCCACCACTACAACCTTCTTTCAGCACTGTGTTGGGGTTACACTATCAGGCAAGTGATTTGGGAATACCTGGGGTGCAGAGTCTAAGTGTCTCCTGGTCGTTACCGGAGCACCTTGCAAGGGATGATGGACCAGTCATTCTAGTGGCCACCTTTGCTGCAGAGGGAACACCAGGTCACAGCCTCCGGGCTCTCCCCATCAGGGGTGAAGAGAACAGAAGGCTTCGGTGTAGAGACAGCCAGGATCAGGTACGGAGTAGGATGACAGCGAAAGGTAAGGTCTAGGCAGACTGAGGTTGGGGCAAGCAAACTCCAGGCACAGCGTAGTTCAGATTAAAGCACAACTCAGGGCAGGCAGCAGGCAATCAAAGACAAGTCAGGAATCCAAAAAGGCACAGTATAGCACAGTGTAACAGAGCAAGTCTCAGGTAACAAGGCTGAGGATCCAGCAACCAGAGCCAGGAATCAAGGAGATTTAAATATAGCTATCAGCCTAAAGTAAGACAAGGTTGGAACCAGGAACTACTCTGCTCATTGGCTGCTGCACATACTCTGAAATCCCCTTTAGGCGTGCACAGCCTCAGCATAAGTGCAGGGGACGCTAAAAAAAAAGACACATCTTTGCACAGCTAATGAGAGGCTGAGGATGCTGAAAGCTGCTGGAGAAATGATCTGCATGTAGAGTAGTAACACACTGCTAACACTGCACTCCACTTCTAACAATTCTCACTTTTCCATCCATCCACCATAAATCACCTCTGCACCACATTGCACCACCCTTCCCCCCTTGCCTGGCATATACTTTATTAACAGCTGCTTTAACTTTTTCTACTTGGTTTTGGTAATTCTTTTTTTTTTTTTTTTTTTTTTTTATTAGCAACCAATAAAACAAACATTAACATACTACAAACTGGTAAATACAAAAGATTGTCAAACAAATACAAAAGGGAGCTTACAGTTTTGTAAAAATATTCATATCTAATAACTTTTATAAGTACACAATAAAACTCCTGGAACAAAAAGCTGTCTACTATCAAGTTTCATTGATTACTGATTTTATATTCAGAAATAAGAAGAGGGCGGAGAAAGAGAGAAAGTGAAGAAGGGAAAAAAAGGGTGGGGGGAGGACTGGGAAAGAACAGAGGAGAAAAAGGGGATGGGAGGGGACTGGGCTTGATAAGCAGTGGAGGCGCCATAGTGTCACGGTAAGGGTCGGAGTAGCCGCAAATAATCTGCAGTGGTCTTGAATTCGTCCCAATAATACCAGGTACGTAGTGACCTGCGCATAGAGCGGTCACCTGGACTCATAAGCGCCTCCATATATTGAATATCGTTTACCCTGGCCAAGCATTGCTGCACAGTGGGCGGAGCAGTTTGTCACCACAGTGGTGGGATGCAGGCCTTGGCCGCATTTAACAAATGTCACAGCAGCGACCTTCCATAGCATTTCCTCAACATTGCTGATATATGAAGCAGAGCAAGCTCCGGTTTATCCCGTATCCATACCTCTGTCAGCTTTTGCACAATATCAGCAACAGCCGTCCAGAATGAAGTTAGACCAGGACAGGCCCAAAACCTGTGTAACAACGTACCTGTGTGTTGTCCACAACGCCAACACTCTGAGTTAGTATGCGGGAAGAGTTTTGCCAGCCGATCAGGGGTTCTATACCACCTGGTAAGCACCTTGTAATTAGTTTCTTGATAACAATTGCTGATAGCAGCCTTGTGCCCATAATATAACATACACTCTATTTGATATTCAGAAAATTTAACACCAAGATCTCTCTCCCATTTAGTAACAAAATACGGCAGTGTAGGGTCATGGACTGTCAATTGCATTTTATATGTATAAGAAAGCACTTCTCTCAAGGGATCGCCACTCACAGGTTTTGGTAATTCTAAAGGTGATGGTACAAACAACTTATATGCATGGCTAACATTATAAGTTACATTTGTTATACTGCTCAGACATAAGTAAATACTAAAAATGTCAGCGTGTGTTGGGAAACGTATGTTTTCATGCACAGCTAACAAAAATAAAATATAAATCCGAGGCAGGTTGCAAGCTTTGCTTGTATTTTATTTAAATCTTGAACAGGCAGCTCACACCAGAATCCAAATGTATTCCTCTCCTCTTCCTAGGCAGTGACTTGTGACATTTATTAATGTTATCGCTCATCATTTCAGACTAGAGTAGCTATGGAAACTCTACAGTCTGTCATTTGTCTGCATTCTGTGTTTGTTTTGTGTGCTCTCTCTATTTGTACAACCATGGCAGATCTCTTTCCGTGTAACATTCGGCTCTTTCACCATTGCCTTGTTAGATGACACTAATATTCATTACCGTATTTTGATAACAGAAATACTTATTGCATGCCTCTTTCCATGGCAAACATCTGAAATTCATTTTCTAATGTATCCTTAGAAACTATTGTCTGGGATATATTATGTTCACACATTTTAATGAAGTCTGGGCATTTTTAAAACATGATCATTAGAATAGAGTTCATTAGCAAAAAAAATATCTGAATACACATCATTTATTGAGTTTTCATATTGATATGTTGTTTTGCTGTTATAAGAAGTATTTGCTTTGTCAATAACAACCAATTAGTGTCATGAAACAAGGATACATAATCTTGTCTGAGGAGGGGGCTTCAACAGGTTTTATTGTTGTTCCATTAGACAATACATGCTCCTATATACAAGGCACAGGCATCATTCATGTCAGGGCCCTTCGTAGGATTGTGGGAGACCACTATGGAATACTCTGGATATTAAGGATTTAAAGTAAAGATAACAGTGACTGTTGGTCCAGGGAACATCCGATTGTCTCATGGAATCAGGAAGGAATTTTTTTCCCCTGTTAGAGCAAATTGTACCAGGGGTTTTTTTTGCCTTCCTCTGGATCTACTATGTCTTATAGGGTTTTATATCGGGGATATGTTTATTTCCCTAGTATGTGAACTTGATGGACTCATGTCTTTTTTAACATAACCTACTATGTAACTATGAGTCCTGGTGAACAGTAGGCATGACTTCGCATGATCACATAGGGGTTTATTTATACCAATTTGCTGCACAAATGCAGCAACATTTGCTCAAAAGGTACATAAAAGGCAAATGTTTATGGACAATTTGTTTATTTAGTCAAGCCTGTTCAAATTGAATGCACTTCCAAAGCATTTATTACTCGAATGGTTATTTATTAACAAATGTTTGGATTTTGCCTGTGATCTATGGATGTAAATGTATATATATATATATATATATGAATCTTTCTGTTTCAATACATTTTTATTGGTTTTCAATTTAAAGGTTAGATAATAAACAAAGAACAGTTGAAGTACATAAAACACATTAATACAATGTTCAAAAAATAAAACACTACAGAATACAAAATTCTGGAAACAATAGAAAAACTAATGAGAATAAGCACATTTAGAAGGGGAGTTCCACAGGTTACCATGAACCTTATGGACCGGGAATAGAGTGCAATTGAATTTTTAATTCTTTTTTGTATTCACGTTTGTGGAATTTAAAGTTTTTTCTGAGAATCAGTTAGCAAACCAAGGGTGTCCTCTGCATTGGTCCTTAAATAACGATTTGCAGGTATTGTTAGCTAATGTGATCAAAGGATCTCCAAAATGGCAGGTCTTGTGTCGTTGTATGCAGTAGTTAGAACCCAGAAAATTGGTCCAAGAAAGGAGAATTGGTGAACTAGTGACCGGGTCAATGTTGAAAATTTACAGCAAAGCTAGCCTTTTGGGTCTGAACTCACAGAAGAGCTTTTGTAGAACAAATTGCTGAGAAATGCATTAAATGTAATGGGAAAAAGGTGTCAAAACATAAAGTCCACTTGCTTTGTATGGGGCTGAAGAGCTGCAGACTAGTCAGAATGCTAATGCCGACCCTGAAACCACCAACAATGAGCATGGGGGCATCAGAACTTGACTTTGGCCTGATGAAACAAGATCGTCTAATGAATCATCATATGGATTGCCAGGTTTGGGGACAAACCTGGAGCCTCCCCAGTCCCCTCTCAAGTAACTAGATAGTATAAAGGCAAAACGAAAAGATAGACATTACAATTACCAATATGGCAAAGTATTCCACCTATATTACTTTTTTTTTTATATTTAAATATTTTTATTAGGTAAGTACAAGGAGGAATATACAGAACAAAAAATAAATGCAAATGTCAAAACAGAAACGTCAACTGTACAAAGCAATAATGAGCAGTAGAAAATCAAAACCAAGAGAATTAGTACCAAAATATATTATTTTGATACATGTAATTCACAACTCCTAGGAATTGCATTGCAAGGCAAATCTGGAAAGTTTAAAGCAGTCATCATGTTAACAATTATCTCTCATTCTCAATTATCAATCTCATTCGCTTACATTGCCAACCACTTGGAAACACAGGCAGCACCAAGCCGGGGATACAATAAACCATATGAATAAAACATACAAACTCAACCTAAAATGGGAACTCTATTGGTTTTAATTTATTATTTCATAAACCTATTAACTTACTAAAAAAGAAAGCGACTGGAACTTTACCTAGTATTAGCACAGTCATCAAGCTTCAACAAAGTAGAATATCAAAGCAGCTACCCCATTCTAATAAAGAGTAGTAGACAACATAAATATAAAAAAGGGAGGGCACAAAGCTTCTTATCTTTAAGGAGCACCTTTTTTAGATGAGACCTCCAGATATAACCTCAGTTATTTGTAAAGTAACGGCTTAAGCAAACGTATGAACTGACATAAACATGCACATGAAAGTTATTGAAATTGATATGATTAATTTCATTAATCATATAATTGATTTCAATAATTGCCTGCCAGTATTGTAACAATTCAAAATATGCAGAAAAAAAAGAAAAGAAGACACATGCACATATCAGCCAGCAGATTTTTTAAAATCAATTTAGATCAGTTTTATTACAATAGCGCCCCCAGGTGGTGGTGGTGGTAGTGGTGGTGGTGGAGGCGGTTCTGGGTCCCTATGGAGAGAAGCTTGCTTAATGCCCCTCCCATTTTACATTCTAGACTTTATTTAAGTTTAATATGTACAGGATGTTCCAAAAGTGGAAAGTGGATTTCCAGTGTCCAGCAATAGGGCATTTGGCTGCAGTAAGGATGTGACACGCTCATTTTCTATTCAATTTAGTGAGATTAGACATAAGTAGGTCCAATAAATGAGTAACTACATCAAGTGATACAGGAATTTCCAATATCTCAGAGAGAAGAGTGGTGACCTTTGCCCAATAGGGCCCTAAGAGCGAACATGTCCAGAAAATATGGTATATAGTGCCAACCTCTGTCCCACATCTCCAACACAACATTTGGAAAAATACCGTGTGATTTATTTGGAGAAAGGTACCATTGCATAAGTATTTTGTATTCATTTTCTTTATATATAGTACAGATTGAACTCTTACGAACACCATCCCATATGGTTCTCCAGATTTCCAACGGCAGCTATCTCCCTAGGGTACGTTCCCATTTAAGTATATAACTATGTTTAACAAAAGGACATGCTGGTTCAGTATTTAATATCAAGTATATCCCAGAAATAAGCCCTCTGTGAGAGGGTCCTCCCGAACTCAAATTCTGTCATACAAATAAATGGCAAATTTTTTGGTAATTGAATGTACATATTGTCGTATTTGAAGGTACCCTAAAAGAAGTATGAGGAAGCTTAAACTTGTCCCTTAGCTCCTGAAATGACAGTAGGTGCCTGGTACAGGGGTTCACAATATGATGGAATTGGAAAAGGCAATTATTTCGCCATAATTGAACCATTTGATGGGACAAACTGTCAGGGAGAAGTGGGGTAAATAGGAAAGAACTAAGCAACGATGCAGTAGTAGTCAGGGCAAATTAATCTACATATTGGAGCCATATTCCCCATGAGAAATATATAGTACCCAATAGGGAGCTCTCTGGGGCATCATGATGTGAGTTCCAGAGAAAGGAATTAGAATGAATTAGGATGAATAGGAGCTAACCAAAATTTTTCAATTTCTCTCCACCTGTTGAAAGAATGCAAGGTAGACCAAGAAGCGAGATGACGCAAGTGCGTCGCTAAATAATATTTAAGGAAATCTGGAACACCTAGTCCTCCTCTTTCTCGAAGGGAGCATAAAACTGATTTACGTAGCCGGTGTCGCTTATAACCCCCAAAAAATTAAGGGCTTTTCGTCGGTGAGGACCTAGGAATCGGTATTGGCAATGTTGCAAAAAAATATAGGTTTTGGCAGGATGGATATTTTAATCAAAGCTATTTGGCCAAAGAAAGACAATGGCAAAGTATGTCATTTTTGTATGAGCGAGGTTAAATAGTGGAGGGTAATTAGCAGCATATAAAGTTCCATAAGATGCAGTTAGTGAAATACTTATTTACCATAATCTGAGCACCACCGATATGGGTATTGCGCTTGAAGTTGCTGCTGGAGAGAAGGTGGCAAATTTATGAAGAGGGCTTCTGTTTTGGACATATTCTTCGTACCCAGATAGGGAGCCATACTCATTCAGTACTCTATGAATATTTGGGAGGGGGATAAGGGGGTTAGTGAGAGTCAATAGGACATCATCAGCATATAATGCAATAGTAAATGATTTAGTCTTTATAGGGACCCCTTGGAGGAACATTCTAGCTATTGGTTCAATACAGAGAGTGAATAATAGGGGTGATATGGGACATCCCTACCTGGTGCCATTTTGAATTGCAATTTTAGAGGCATTTGCATGGGTACTTCAGCCAAAGGTGTAGTATAGAGCACTGTGATAGCCCACATGAAAGGGCCCATGATTCCTATCCAACTCAGAGTTTGCATTTAAAAGGGCCAGCTAAGCCGATAAAAAGCTTTTTCAGCATTAAGGCTCAGCAGCACTGCCCCTGATCAAGCTTATTCAGGGCATCAAGAATATATTGTATGTCTGGTGTTATCACCAGCTTGGCGAGAAGTTATAAAGCCAATATAATCTTTGGAAATAATTCCAGGTAAATAGTTTTAAATCTGAATTCAAAAGGGCAATAGGGCAATGGCTAGCAGGGCATTGAGGGTCTTTGCCAGGCTTCAGAAACACTGATTTATAGTGTTGCATAGTTTGAGGTATTGGTGCCCCCTCTAAGAAATCATTGAATAGTACAGTTAAGTATGGCACCATGGTAGCGGCTAAAAGTTTTAAAATAGAGATATGGAAAGCCGTCCGGCCCTGGGGCCTTACGTAATGGTAGGGCTTTTATCGTAGCTGCAATTTCCTCTAATGAGATAGATTCATTAAGTTTTTCATACAAATTATATACATATATGTAGGTGAAATTTATGATATATGATGAGAACTTTATTCTAAGTTCTTATAACTTTATCATAAAAAAATAAAGAAAAAAATGCATAATAATAAAAATATCACATATTTTACACTTTTGTGAGCTTATCTTAATAGCTGTTAACCTGCATTGGATAACTGACACGTGATTTTTGCCAGCGAGCAATGTTTTCTTGCTTTTCTGGCCTCATGACCAATGATGAAATATATATTCTGTAAGGATTTCATTCTATTTAAAAATACAGTTGTGACATACAAACTATCACCACCAGGGGGCACCCCACACACATGTCTATTGGGTGTGTCTGCTATGCATCTGTCTTTTCAGTCTTTTTTCTTCTATTTCTGTTTTTGTCAGTGTTTCCACCAATATATGTGAAAAAAAATGAATAACAAATTACGTAAAAGTCTATAAGTACACATAACGAAAGGCAGTTATGTCTGAACAGTTTTTATAAATGTATGTGTAAAGCTGAATTAGCCTTAGAGCTATTTTCTTTAACTGGTGGCAAAATTATCCTGGAATTCTCTTAAATTCAGCTGGGCTTTTGTAGTTTTTTTTTTACGTTTATTCTTTATTAATAAAAAAACAAAACAAACATAAGAAAAAAATACACTTATTATATAAAATTACACATCATTAAATAGAGGGGGAAAAAGCTCACAATATTAAATATGTATTATTATTAATATTAATATTATTATTAATAAACAGGATTTATATAGCGCCAACATATTACTCAGCGCTGTACATTAAATAGGGGTTGCAAATGACAGACTAATACAGACAGTGATATAGGAGATATTGTGCTAGCTTTTTCCAAAACAATTTAACTTAAGGTCAACTCCAAAACATATGATACAGATCTGCCATATTGTTCCCACATTTATAACATCCAAAAGGTGGACTTAAATCCATCATAAAAGGTCTCGTGGACACAACCCGCCCACTCCCCCATCACAGGCTCGGATCTGCGATGGGAGAGTAGGTGGGGTTATGTCGTCATGACGTCACTACGTGGGTGGTTACCCACCCTACCCTACCCTACCCTTTGATTGATACCCGGCTCCCCGCTCATGCCTGGTCAGGAGCTGGTAATTTTAGCAGTCCGCGGGACTGAAAAGGTTGGCAACCACTGGTCTATATTACACAATGGGCCTGATTTATAAAAGCTCTGCGGGGCTGGAGAGGATACACCTTTATCAGTGAAGCTGGGTGATAAAGAAAACCTGAAATGGATCTGGTCCAGGATTGGAAACATTTGCTAGCAATCCATTCCAGGTTTGCTGGATCACACAGCTTCACTGTGTAAAGTGTTCACAATTCACCGTTCAAAGTGTATCCTCCTTGGAGAGCTTTATTAAATCAGTCCCAATGTGTCTTCAATCTATGACTGTCTCCTGAAATATGTCCTTAGAAACCTGCCTGTAGTGTCTGACAACTAACAAATAGCAAATTACTTTTAGGAAATATATTCCAGCTTTGCTGGATCACCCAGCTTCACTGATGAAAGTGTATCCTCTCCAGCCTTGGGGAACTTTAGAGACTGTTGCTGGACATAGGAGACAATTCAAATAGTTTGCTGGAAGTTCAGTATCTGTATGTGAAGTGAAAATTCTCTATAGTGTAGCTTCTCCACAACACTTCTGCATTCCTCCATAGAAAACTATTCAAATCATTAGGGAGATTTTTAAGGACAAGGCCACACAGCCAGAAACTCCCTGAATCGGACACAGCTAATCAATAGGATTGCTGTTGGGAGTTCCTACTGGATGAAAGACTTGCTGGAATGAGTACGATCTTCTTTTTACACCTGTAGATTGGATCGCTGGAAATGGAAAAAAGACTTCTGTTACTGTGTTTACATTTTATTTGCTTTTATTTACATTTTATATTGTATTGCTACCATTGCCCTTTATATTGCCTTTGTCACAGTTGCCCATTTATTTCTTTCAGACCATAACAGTTCTCATTTTCATTATACCCCCCGATCTTGCATACAACCTCAAACCATTTACCTTTGTACCACAAAACCATATACAATTTAAGCTAGTAATCTACGCATGCTGTCAATAATACTCCTGAAGAAGCCATACCTGGAGAAACGTGTCGAGTATATCCAACAACATGCTTTGATGATCAAACACTGTATATGGTCAACAATATATATGTTGATAAGTTGTTTTATGTCTAGTGGAAACAATTCCTTTGTGGTTGAACCCCAAGGATAATAAGGTGGTTCAAACCAACTTTTGATTACTGTGTATTGTATTAAGTAATCATATGACTTCAATTATTATACCCGACCACTAGTTGTGTACAGTTGCCTTTTATAATTGACAAATCCTATTATAAACCTTGTTAATGTATGTTTAATACACCGTTTGTGCCAAAAACCCTGCTTAAATCTCTGTCTTTGTTGTTTTTTGATCTATTAAATGATAAGGTAGGCACGTTATTGTCCTATTTATAGTAACTGTGATATATTACCACCATCATCATATTTCCATTCTAATTTTCATTACATTGCCCATACATTTATTGTCATACTGTGCCACAACCACCTGTTAGATGATAACGCATTGCTGTTGGTACCCATTTGTTTCTCATGTATTTTCACAATTGCATGTTTCTTTTCTTGCTTGTTTCCCTTGTATAAGAACAGTTAACCAATGTGTCACCAAATAGGGATGTATTTTTAAAATATTTCTTTGTAATTTTTACTTAGATTTGCCCATAAATTGGTTAGAATATAATATTGTGTTTGTTGTGAATGAGAATTGGACATTGGCCCTGATTTAATAAAGCTCCCTATGGCTCTCCGTGGCTGGAGAGGATATACGGTACTTTCATCAGTAAAGCTGGGTGATCCAGCAAATAGGGAAACACTCCTCGTAGGTTACTTCAGTACAAAGCATGACAGGTATTCCAGGCAGGTCAAACAAAGAGTAATCACCAGGACACCACCTCCCTCACGTATTTAGGACGGGGCCTGGGATACCTCCGTGAATCCTCATTTGATTTGCAGGAGAGCTGCAACTGCTCCCTCTGTCCCCCACACGGGGATACCCTTCGTCCAGAACAAACAGAGTTTGACCTGCCTGGAATACCTTTTATGCTTTGTATTTTTATTATTATTATTAAACAGGATTTATATAGCGCCAACATATTACGCAGCGCTGTACATTAAATAGGGATTGCAAATGACAGACTAATACAGACAGTGATACAGGAGGAGAGGACCCTGCCCCGAAGAGCTTACAATCTAGTAGACTTAGGTAACCTACTAGAAGTGTTTCCCTTTTGGGACCTATACTTTGTGTCATATTTACAACCGCTTTACCAGACGCACAGCTACCCCTGAAGAAGCCCATGTCCAGGCGAAACACATCGGGTTCATTTTTTTCTGGCTGTGCGCTACTTTCTACCTCATTGTCTATACCTTTGTAGTTGCCACATTTAACCTTCTGTATTCATAGAGTTGGTTACCTTTGTCTAGTATTTACTTGATGGCAAGTTAATAACTCTATGGCATCTAAACTTATGTTGCTTTGTATATTTGATATTGCATCACAATGATTATGTATTCTATGAGTTTGATCACTGAATACAACAAGCACTATTGCCTACAAAAAAAAACACACGTGTCTATCTTGTCTTGGTTTATTTATAATTGGGGTCGGCTTAATCCCTGGTAAGAGATATTTTCTGAATCTCAGTTCATTACTTTTGCAATAAGCACCCCACTGGTATACTGATCTCACTTTCTTTACTTGATGTACGTCTTTCATCTTTCCATAGTCACTGGAAAAAAATAATGCCACATTCTTCTTTTGACCCCAGATGTAATCTTTTATAAAATAATTCTACCCCTTCCTTCCTGGTTACCAATGAAAGGGGGAATGCTTTCTTTCACCTGCCTTTAATTGTAAAGGGACATTCTTCTTCTGACTTTACATTATGATTTTGTTACAAATATTATTGTGTGTAGTCATGCGGATGTCCACACATGGAGATCACATGGATAGTGTTATTACAAAATGATCTGTCTTCGTTTTGGGTCTTAAGTTTATCCAATGGAATATAATAATTTCTGTGACTGTATCCATCCATAATATTTCTGTACATCCTAAACTACTTTTTCTATCAATCTTTTCAAACATAATTGTTGTTTCCAGTGAGTTTGTTTCTCTCATAGGTTTAAAAAAAGATGGCTCATGCCTAGTCATTGGGCTTCTAGTATTTATTACTATTCACCATCAAAGAATGGGAGCATTCTTTCTCCCACTGATTACCAACAATATGGGAATTCTTCCTTCCACTGACCAACAAAAATTGTTTTTCCATCAGAAGTTAACTACATTAACCACTGATGTAAAATAGTCTTTTACGATAATCACTAAAGAAACATGGAATTCTGCACTTATTATTTATGTAGGGCATTTCCATAAACTGCCATTAAAAAAGGGACCAAAATTTATTCATCTTGTTCTTTTCACTGACCATCAATGTACATGGGGTGTTTACTGGGAAGGTCCATCCACATAATAAGTGTAAAAATTAGAGAGGGTTATATGCCACCACAGGTCACCAATATAAAGGAGGTATAGATATAAATGCAATATAGACAAATCGTTACCAGTGATAAATGGGCTTGTTATTGGGGAAGCAAAATGGCAAAATTTAAATGGTAGGAGGGGAAGGAAGGCAAAAAATGGGAACATTTATATTAAACTAGAGCTTCCAGCATGCCGTTAAAGTTTTACCTGAACTAAAAAGAGTACACAAACTTCTTATATTTAATTTAACACTAAAACTGTAGATCCCTTGACAGCTCTGGTTTTATTTTACCCTAAAAGGCAGTTTGAATAAAAATAAAAACCACTGTTTGAAAATTAAATGCAGGTGGTTGTTCTAAATTAAAAACTAGACCAAATTACTTGACATGATTGTACTGCAAGCTATGCTTGTTTTAAAACAATTGTGCAGGTGTTCACAAACAGAAATCTAAAACTCTGCTCCAGTTAAACTTTTTTTTATGAAAACCCTACTGAAAAACATAATGTAAGATAATAAAAATCAATCCAGACTCCTTGCAGGGGAAAATGCTGCTACTGAACACTACAGGTAAAAAGTTCACTGACTCTGGAATACATTATGCTGTCTAAATGCTCTTAAATCATGGCAATAAAATTATGAATTTGAAATATTTTTTAAATCACATTTAATTTTAACATTACAGCTTTAGTGGTATGGTATATATAGGGTAACTAGCTGATTACCCGGCGTTGCCCGGGTATTTATTTATTGCAATCTTATATTATAGTTTATATATATAGATGATATAATGATAACTATAAGGTAACTATATATAAGATTCCTATGTCTACTTTAGACAATTGAAGAAAATCCATGTATGCCATCAGGACTAAGTCATGTGTGCCAATAAAGGTTTTGGAGTTTATATTGCATTTGTAATTGAGTGCAACATCTTGTTTAACATTTCATGGGCTCCAAATGCATTATCATGTGAGTGACACGGGAAGTCCCTTTGTTTTTTACACTAACAAGTCTTCATTTATTCATTGGTAATGCTGCACCTTACCAGATATGACCAAGAGCTGGCGATAGCAGCTGAAATTATTAAGGTGGTAAAAATTGATTTCTAGGTTAAGGTAAATGCCGAAAAAAGAGAAAAGAAGAAGAGGCTTTTTGTAGCAACACTTAAGGTTCAAACGTGCTTTACTTAAATTTTGGAGTTTTTTGTGTCCTGTGCTGGACATAATCTAACAGTGCTTAGAACAAAGTGATAAGCATGAATTACAATACCAATTATACAATTTTCTCTAAGGTCTTTTACATTTATCTCTTTACCCCCCACGTTTCGCCTACTGGCTTCTTCAGGGGAATGGTTGGAGATTTTTACTGAACAATATAATGAGGGATTCAAGAGAAAACAGTAATAAATTACAGTCCAAAACATATGCATATTCAAACATATTAAACGAATACAGTACATTAGTGACACGTGACTGTATAATACAATATACGTGGACACATTGCAATGGTAACAATTATGAGTGTGTATTAGAAGGTACATCCAAGGTGGCAATAATTTTCAACTAAAAAAAAAAGGAATGTATAGCATTTTTAATGTCAAATATTTAATATAATATAATATTGTTCATCTGTCATATGCTATACATAAGACTAATCCACTGGATAGGTAATTCTAAACATCTCTTCAAATTGTGCAATACATATTCACAACTGTAATGTTGGTGTCATTGCAGACATGTTAAATGGTTAAGTTACTTACTCATTGACATGGTATTCAAGCGAGTATAGGAGGTAAAAGCACCAATAGAGTTAAAAGGATGTGTGTGATGGCCGAGTAGTGATACAAGGATCCCAGTCCTCTGAAAGAATACATTTATACAAATGAATTATAAGGGATGTATGTAAATTGGGTTGGTCTAGGTATGAAATTGCCAGGAGGGGCTCAGGTACTTACAGATGATGAAATAAGGGGATGTGATATTATACACGATTTTTAGATCATCATGAAGGAAAAATAAATTACAGGAAACAGACGTTTTTATATGTTTCAAAGTACCTATCCCCTAGTCATACAAGAGCCAGAATGTTCTTTTGGACCAATTACTATCTAGATCCACAGCCAATAAACCTGGAACAAAAAAACTTCTCTGAAAAAAAAGAATACAGTATATTACTATGCACACACAGTACATTACAATGCACCTGGCCTCAGGCTGCAACTCCCCCTGGTAACTTTTTATCAATGGCCATGTGCTCCAGGGCCATTGCCAGTTTCTGGCAATGCCTGGCCCACCCATACCTTTCAAGACCCTCTGGGCCTGGATCCTGAACAAAGAGCTGCAATTCTGCAGCAACATAATTTAACATGGCCCTATCCAGGTCCTTTAATCCCCTTTCCAGGAGATATTGAGATAAATGATGCCAAATATCCTGCAAATCTGGCATCATGTATTTTATATTGCTACAGGGCTGTTAATTGGTTTGCCTAAAGTGAAAGTAAACCCAAAACTCACCTAAAACATTAAAATCACACTTACCTTAAATCTTGCAAATCAGGCTGTCCGTCGGGAGGTTTCTTCCATTGGGTCCAGCGTCCCGGTATCTGTCTTCGACCCGGCGCAGGCACCGCCATTTTCTCCTTTCTCCTTCTTGGTTCTTCCTCTTACATTACTTGATCTTACACTGTACAGTCGTGAGATTGGGTGACGTAGATTGGGAAAAAACTTTTTTTTCCTATGGATGAAAGGGCTCCTTCCGTGCATGCGCGAGATGCTTGGGCATGTGCAGAAGGAGCAGCCAAGAGCCTCCCGGGATGTGTGACGTAGATATCCCGGGAGGCTCTGCGCTCCCATTCATTTTTGATCGCCTAGGTTGATGCACTTAAAAAATGTGCTGAACTTAAAAAAAAACACAAATAAACATAATTTTTACTTTGAAAAAAAATGTTTTCTACCCTTTTATGTAAAGTGAAAATTCTGAGTTTAGGTCTGCTTTAACTGGTTGTGTGAATTTTACTGTAAAGCAAATTTTATTTTCTCTGTAGTGGCACAAGGCTAAATGAATCTTAGATACTCTCATCTGTTTCCATTTAAATGTTTTGGTACATAAGTGTCCTGTAGAGAATTATGATGTCAGATGCTTTACTTATGAGGCTTCATAAGAATGTACACACTAGGGGAAGGAATTGCAGAGATAGCAGTTCTGCATACCTGGGACCAGAAGTATAAAACAGAGCTGTCAGTGAGGAATTTGTTGGTCAGGAATTTTTTAACTATACATGCAACTTGATAATCTTATTTAAAGAATAAAAGAAAACAAATTACAAAAATGACCAGGATTTTTTGTGAATATGATATGCAGGAGACTTAAAAAACGGTAAAAAAAAAAGTATGGAACTTTCTCGAAGCTACTGATTTATTTTAACTGATCCCAGACAGAGATGCTGTCACCAGACCATTAAGTGGCCATTAAGATCTTTCCCTAAGAATATATGTGCATTTAATACATCATATTCATTTTATTTACCTGTAAAAGAGTCCCTTGTGTGGACTATTCAATGGGTCTACGACTGCTTGCTTGGCGCCACCATTGACACAATATCAGCAGCCCCAAAATACTTTAACTGAAGTGACATTTTATGTTATTTCCCTTCACTCCTTACGAGAAGCAACATAAGTAACTTATAAAAAGGGAACATTTTTAAAATACTTGACTTTTATGTATTTTTTACCTGCATTTTTTTAGGTTAGTTATGGGGTTTAAGGTGGATCTCAAAAAAGCATCCTGCACTTAAAAGAAAAGAATGATGACAATACTTATGGTTGAAGAATTAGTTGAAGTAACACATCACGCCTGCATGACAAGGACATTTCCAACTGGGTGCCAATCCAGTGTGCTGAATGGGTGTTCTACTACTTATCATTCATGGTTATTAGCATGCCCGTATGAGGACATCCTGATGTCTTGGTTATGACATCATTAGGAAAGTTTTGTGATACTTGGGTAACCTACTATTGATTAAAACAAGCATTGCTACCAACAGTTAAATACACATGTAACACACAGCTGTTTTACATGTCTTGGAATTAATGTTCATTCAGTTCTGTTCAGTATACAGCCCTGCCACACTTCTTGGACTTTCCGGGCGGCATTACGGCTGCCCGTCTTCTCGTTCTGGCATATCAGCCTAAGGTATCCCCTACCCCAGGGGACCCTCTACACATTCCTTCTAGGAGGCGCCAACTCACCCTCCAGTTTGGAAGCTACCTACCAATCCAACCTTTTCAAACCACACCCATGGACAATCAAACATAGTACTACATATCATGTGGACACCACTCCCCAGCTAACACTCTGCTGCATATATGGGTACACCTACCATCTTGTATTGGAGCACAAATATAGAACTCGCTACCAGATATCAAGGCACCTATATGTTAATGATACTACGTATATAATCAGTAAAAATTACCTACTAAGGAATCATCACCTAAACGCCCTTAAAGAGCTATACAAAGGAAGTTCTATCTTTGACAATAGGACTAGCCCTTATTTTGCTTTTTCTAAGCACTACGGCTTTTATAACCAAATCATTTCACAAGTAGTATGAGAACAACTGCCCTCCACAATATAAATTTCAGCAATACTACCAAGTCTCCCCACAAACCCCTGATGAAGCCTTATTAGGCGGAACGCGACGGGTGGGAAACAAAACTATTGCTGTCTGAACAGGACCAAAACTACTTGAACCGTACGCTTACCTGTTACTTAGATTAGTTTTCCTATGTTAGCACTAGGCACTAGCATAGGTAATCTCTGTCTAGTTTTATAATATTTTCAATTGAAATAAAGTTTAGCGTTTTATGAAAAACACTCCATGCCCTAAAAAAGGCTGTATTTTCTCTACCCCTAAAAACTCACCTTTTCAGTATACAGCCCCGCCGTACAACCTAGGTGAATAACAACAATTACAGAACAAGCACATAAAAGACGAAAGGTTCACCTTGTTTTTCACAGCCCCCACCTCATGGCATATACCAAATGTTAAAAATATCATAAGAGAAGGGGGGTGATTTTCTTAAATACCTGCAATCTTGATGAAAAGAATGGTGATGTCCATGACATCAATAAAAGAGCAACAGCAAACTTTTGAGTTCATATCTTTTAGCTTGTTAGCTGTCAACACATTTGCATGCAGCATATTTAATTGCCCCCAAGGCCTCAGCCAGGATTGTTAATACCAACAACCTCCCCATAATAAAAAAAAACTCTGATAATATTTTTAACTTACATGTGTCTGCTATCACATGACCATCATCATTCCACAGAATTCTTCAGGACCTAAGATAATTTCCCCACTGGATGGCCAATAGACTTCATGATATAGCACATAACACATGACCCACATACCCCGGCAATGATATAGGTAACAAAGAAACCCTCCCCTTTGGCAGTTCCACATATTGAAATCCAAGGACCCCATGCTTTACATGAGTATAGATTTAGATGGGTAAATGGATTCTGAAGGTTCTGTAGTTTTTTTGTTTTTTTTGAGTAATTAAAGTGAATGGGTGGGGGGAGAGGATACCTAACAACATTTCTACTCAGTTAAAAGCACAACTATCATGAAGGACTGTATCTGTGCTTTAATAGTTAATTATGTTCTTAATTTTCTGTTTTTAATTTTAAAATACCAGACTCCTGCCCTATGTATATTACATTCACCTGACCCCTGCCTTATGTAGGTTACATACTCCTGACCCCAACCTTATGTAGATTACATACTCCTGACCCCTGCACTAGGTATATAACATGCGACTTACACCTGAAATCAGAATGTTACATACACTTGACCCCTGCATTCAATACATTACTGCTATTTCATCTCCTGCATATACTGTACTATATGTACTTTACATTTTACATTTACTTTTGATCCCTGCACTCAGTATGATGGGCTGTATATTAAATATTCCTGGCCTCTACATCTGTTTGCTGAGCTGCAGAATGTGTGTGCACTATGTACATGAAATCGGCACAGGTGCAGTTTATTTTTACCCCTTTAGGCCATTTCTTTGTTTATATTAGGGTAACCCAGGGTTTTCACAAACTTAGAAACTAGTGTTGTTTTTTATATATGGGCCAACTGCAAGACTCACCTGAGCTTTCAACACTCTGTTACCTTTAATAAAATAAGCCTGTTACTCAAGTTAACTTCAGTTAGTTTATTTTTAGTACACAATGGGCAACCATTGCTCACTGTACATTACTAACAACCTCAGCAAATGGTAGACTGTTAGCCTGTTGTCTGAGTATATGGTGAAGAGTATTGCCTGCTGATTGTCAAAGCGTGGGTTTTTTCCTCGGTTCATCCACATGGACCTCAAACCCAACCAATACTAATTGGTATTTGAGATACAACATTAGAGTGCTCTAGAAAGGCCACTGATAAAGGTCATTGGTGGAAGAGAAAGTAAATAAAGAAATATTACAGAGGGAACGGGGAGAGAACCCAGGTCTGTTCTGCACAGGGGCCCACTATTGGCTATATCCACCACTCAATACATTCCATAGCCTATTGGCACCACTACCTTTTCCCTTTCACTACCTTCAGAACAGGGTACATATGCATAGTAATAAAAACAAATCGGTGTTCTAAAAGAATTTGAAATGTTAAAGGACTCTGTTAAGCTTAGAAAATATGCTCTGGGGGCAATATAGAGAGTAGTCACCTAATAAAGTCCTATAGTTCTGTATCACTGTCTGTATTAGTCTGTCATTTGCAATCCCTATTTAATGTACAGCGCTGCGTAATATGTTGGCGCTATATAAATCCTGTTTATTATTATTATTATTAGTTAATTCCAGAATAAAGAGCTGATATAAAATCAGCAGATTTTATGAAAAGGGTGTATTGTGCAGGTATAGGTTAAAAGCTACATACATTTACAATAACACACATCTTACTAATCCTTGCAGGTATGCTGTAGTTGTTGTACGCAATGACATACAAGCTGTAGTAAGGAAAGGGTTAACTTGGTCTGGTCTGGTTTTAGAACACCCACAATCTTGGAAATCTGCAGAATGGACAATAAGTCATGTAAATATATATAGAAACAACCATATGTACAGTAAAACAGCAATTTTACCAATACACAAGCAATGAGAGGACAAAATATGGGAAACAGTAAACTGTAGTAATAAAAGCTGGCTTAAGCAACAATATAAAATGTCTTTTATGCCTATTCTTGTGCAACAACCATGGTCTGTTAACAATATATGGACAACAATAGGCTATTATGGCATTACATGGGTAAAAAATAGTCCACAGAAACAGTAACAAGACAAAACTGGCAATGATAACAATATATAGGTATGAATCAGGTAATGGACAATAAAATGCAATGACAAATATTTCAAGCCAGCCTGTCTTTCCCCACACCCTTTTTCCCAGACACTCGTTCTGCATCCAGTATTCTTCTTTTTTCCTGACAACATATGGTCTCTCAATATTAAGAGTGGTTACAGGAAAAGGTGAAAGCACGGTCTGCTCCTGCTACCTCTATGACTTGGAATAATATTAATGATGATTACGTTATTACTCAAGTTACCTTCCTTTTGGACGGCTGCCCGCGGTTCACTACCTTTCCACTATTACAAATACGTTCAAAATTACTATTGGATTTTATGATTAGGGTACCTTTGAGTAGTAATTGGTATACAATCCGGTAAAATCTTCCAGCAATTTCATCAAATATCCCAATCCCCTGAAGAAGCCCTGCAGGGCGAAACGCATCGGGTATTTAACAGATTTGTTGCTGTAAATTTACCTAAATATACTTTAATATTACTACTCTTTAAGTATAAGACCAGTGTATCTATGTAAGCCTAGGAATAGCGTATATGATCTCTGTCTATTTTTTAGTATTTTGAAAACAAATAAAATTTAGTAATTTTTTAAAAATACTCTTGCCCTACAAAAGCCTGCTCTTTTCTCTCTCTCTCTACCAAACTACCTTCACAATTCTATTTCAGGCTGGGCAATATGGAGCTAACTCCTCTCTAAATTGTGGCTCCTACTTTTTGGTGGAACACACTTTCTTACAAGTTACCAGTAATTACAAAAGCAAAGGTAACATGCAGCAGCTCAAATTCTTCAGCTATATTCACACGTGCAATAATTGTCGTTGGAAAGGAATTTTCACAATCCTTTCCAACGACTACCGACTGCACGATGCATAAACGAGTACTGTACATACAGCACCAATCTGCTCTATGGAGAAGGGAAGGGGGAGAATGATGCAGCAGCACCCCACTGTGCTCTCTCCTTCACTTGCAGTATGACCATTCATCATTCATCGTGGATCCTCCAGGACGGTCGTTCGGACGATGGACGACGAGCACTGTACACACACCAAATTCTCGTTCGACATTGACCCTGAGCCGATATTAGGACGAGAACTATTGCACGTGTGTACCTAGCCTTAGTAAGTGTATTAGATACCTGGAGCTACAAATCTGAAATACTGTAGAAATTATAATAATGAAATAAAGAAATATTGTCATGTGAAAAGCAATTCTTCCTAACAGAGGGATGTGAATCAGAAGACTGGACAAACAAAATTACAGAACAGCTCACGTACAGTATATGTGTTCACTTTTTTAGTTTGGTGTTTAACTGGAATTCCAATTGCTTGTGCTTGTATGTATTACATTGCTTTCAAACATGTTTTACTGTACTATACTTTCCTATGTTTTATTCTATTAAGTAACCTTTAAATTGTTTTTGTGTAACTAATGCATATTATATCATTTTGATATAGACACGTTACTTCTGTTTTTGTAGAACTATAAATGTTAGTTTATTCTTTTATGGAACTAAATTAATATTGGCTAAGCTTGTGTTGTTTTCATGCATTGTGTATAAGTGTAGTTGAGGGCAATCTAGTGACCTATAAACATTACAAGAAATGATGACTTGCTAAATTCAAAATGCAAATGGGGGTATGTTTTTTTAAGAAGCAGCTGTGGACCTGTGGTATATGAATGTCAATGTGTAAAACTATTTGAGTTGACATTCCTTAAAACATTTCCTGATAGAAAATCTTTTTTCAGTGGCAGTATTTATTCTCCACCTGGGAATGTTTCAGGGAATGTCAGATTCACTGCTTTTACAAATAGACCCCCTTTTATTGAATTGATCATTTAATCTGACTGTCTGGTCACTGACTAATAAGGTTTGAGAAAATGACATGATGACATTGTGTTCAGCCCCACATATTGGTCCTGATTTATGAAAGCTCTCCAAGGCTGTAGAGAATACACTTTCATCAGTGAAGCTGGGTGATCCAGCAAACCTGGAATGGATCTGGTCCAGGATTCAAAACATATGCTAGCAAAAAGAACAAAGCAAATTAGTTTTAAAAATCCATTCCATGTTTTCTGGATCACTCAGCTTCACTTCCAAAAGTGTATTATCTCCGGCCTTGGAGAGCTTTCATAAATCAGGCCCAATAGAACAAACCTACATTCACTACACCTGATTTATTAAAATCCCTCAAGGCTGGAGAAGATACATTTTCATCAGTGAAGCTGGGTGATCCAGCAAACCTAGAATGGACTTCTCCAAAGTCATTTACTATTTACTAGCAAATGTTTTTAATTCTGGACCAGATCCATTCCAGGTTTGCTAGATCACCCAGCTTAACTGATGGAAGTGTATCCTCTCCAGCCTTGGAGAGCTTTAATAAATCAGGTCCACTGAGTGATTAATGAGATAACTAGTACAACAAAGTTTTTTCCTTCAAAGAACAGATGTTGTGTGAAACTTATTTGATGACATTTCATTTTGGGTAGTTTTAGTGGTGCACTTTTAAAATGTTGTTTTTACAAAAAAGGAAATGGGCCAAAAACACTGTAAAAAACATCGTCGATGTGAAAAATTGCATCTTGGCCAAAAAACGAGGGATTCTTGGGTAAAAGTTATGAATTTTCCTTTGCAGAGTGATTATTTACTTTGCTAAATTCTTTTAGATTTTTACAACAATGTGTGTTGTCAGTAATGTCAGCACATTTTGATTGCACTGATATGTTTGCAAGACTTGTGGGAGATCAGTCATACTCCCCAAAGTCCCAAAAGTTTTCTTGTTAATATAATTCCAACTGCGTTCATTGTCTGCTCTAAACATCTTTGTAATCTGTTCCACAGGTATAATGCTTGCTGTGTCATTCTGTTTATACAGGAGAGGATTCACACGGTGCAGGTCAGTAACATACAGTGAAGGGTTAACAAGGCTGAAGAAGAGGGAACTGCAGGAGTTTAATTCATGCTGTATTTTTGGTGTTGACATTTCAAGGGAAAAAAAGAAAGAAGGCAGAAATGTCATTGTGTTAAAGAATAGATGCAGCTGGGTTGCTCAGCTGCTGTTGGCAAAGTATTGTTGGAGAAATCACACGGTAGCCACATCGCAACTTATAGACACGTGAAGGAAATTAATAAGATCAAGTCAGGTGTAAAAAATAGGAAGATTACTAGTTAAGTTTTCAAACTAAATAAATGGTTATTCCCAAGCCGGATAGCCCATCATTAGTTGCATCTGATATACAGTATGTGAATATGTTATAGGCTTCACAATGAATGTGCACTGTCATTAATACAAAACTATCAATGAGAATTCCGTGTTTATTGCGTTATAATAAATGAGGTATTGCTGTGGGACATTGCTTTGCTACATATCATTTCCGTATATGAGGTAATGTAAAATCCACCCTAGTCTTATGTCAACACACTTTGATATGGAGAGCTATTAAATTATCATTTTATTGTTAAGAAAAAAGATTTGCCGTATTATCGTTTTAAAGGAGCGCCATGGTTCTCATTTTAAAAGACTTCTATTAGGGTTAACAGCTTAGTACGCACTGGTACTAAAATAAGATTTTGCTTTACACTAAGTCTTGTCAAAATGAACATGGACTCTAGCTCCAGTTGCCATTGATCTTGTAACTTCCATACTTAATATACTGGACAGGATCATTGCACATTTATTTGCCCAATAGCATTAACATCTGGACGTCCATCTGTATTAAATCAAAGGAGTTAGTGTAAAGTGTAAGGGACACAGACAGAAAGTCTGTCTATTACAGAAGGTATGAAAAAACGGAAGAATGGGGTGGTGGTGAGGAAATATTAAGATATATATATATATATATATATATATGCATGGTACATAGTCCTCTTTTTTAGGATCCTCTTAAAAAAAACAATGGAGTGGACTGGTTGCACAATTTTATTTGTTTCATTCTTTCCCATCCCTGCTAAGCTTTAAATATGAATGTTTCAATGTATTATGCCAAGTTGTTCTCCTGGTTCACCCTGGTTTAAGTCGTGGCTTGGCTTTTCCAATCTAAAACGCAGGTGGCATGATGCCTACCACTTTGACTTTGTAGGGCTCACTTTGCACCTCACCCAAGCTGCTATCTACATGGAGTTTGTACACCTAGGGTAGCCTTTTGCCACGACTGGTGACATAGTTGAAGACTGCACATTATCATTGTGTTATCTTGGATTATTCACAAGGTTTCGACTTCTGCTGTTGTCTGACTATCCCCTATGGCATTTCACTTTTGGCAACAGTTTTGAGTATGATACTCTCAATATTTGCCCTCAATTTGACATTAGAATTGTCTAAGCTTTTACATTTGTCATGTATTACTGGTTCTGTTGTAATATTCCAGCCTCACAACCCCAGACCTTAAAGTAACAATCCGTGGGCATAATGATTTATTACTTCCCTGAATTCTGACTCTCATACTATGGGCTTTTTTTTTTTTTTTTTTTACTGATGTACTATCCTCCAATAAAAAATAAAATTAAAAACAAAATAAACTTTATGACATAGGGCTTGATTCATTAAAGCTCTCGAAGGTGGGAGAGGATATACTTTCATCAGTGAAGCTGGGTGCTACAGCAAACCTAAAAGTCATTAGCTACTTGTTAGCAAATGTTTTCAATCTTGGACCAGATCCATTACAGGTTTGCTGAATAACCCAGCTTCACTGAAGAAAGTGTATGCTCTCCAGCCTTGGAAAACTTCAATCAAGCCCTATGTCATAAAGTTAATTTTGTTTTTAATTTTATTTTTTATTAGAGGATAGTACATCAGTAAAAAAAACAGCATACACTTTACATTCTAAACAATACAAGTGAACAAGAGAAAAGAGCTTAAATCCTTGTACATTTCACAAAACAAGAATAGTTAAGAGTTTAAACACTTGGAATTTTCATCAATTAAACAGTGTTGGAATACACGGGACAAAACGGGAAGTAGACCCAGGAGTTTGGAGTATTGGGGTTAAGAGTAGGCAGGTCGCTTGGGCTTATGCACACTGGAAGGTCATTAAATAGCAATTTATCTGTATACCAAGAAGTCACTTGGAAGGATTAAATGATTTTTTTGTTTCGTGAGCATGGGAAGAGTATCAATGAAAGATTCTCAGACTTCTAAAAAATGTTCCACTTTATATTCTCTGATCAGGGAGGCCTCAATAAACTGCATTTAGAACACAAACATGTTGGTCAAGGAACAAAGGGATTTTGGGAGGGTTGGGGGACAGCCAGTTGTGGAGTATTGCTTTATTTGCCACCAGGGAGATAAAAGCTAAGATTTTTCTACTTCCTCTTGTTGCCCTGGGCCCCCGCAGGTCCTAGGATCCCAAAATAGCCCATTAAGAGAATATTGTGTGAGCATGCTCCAAAAATACTTTATCCTTTGGTAGGTCCACAGTGAAAGTCCTCTTACTGTTCACCACATTTGAGACCCTGGGAGGAGGGGCTGAGACCCATGATGAATGTCCTATGTGTTGATATGTATGAATAGTGAAAACATTTAAGAACCATTTCCCTATACATGGCATGGACTTCCATGCTCTAGAAAGATCAGATAATATGGCTGTAACTGATTTTTGTGCGAAATGCAAAGTCTATTTCCTTGGACCTGATTGTTGGGTCACGTAGTCCAGAGGGTTTTGGAATTTGTAGTAGAATAGTAAACTGACCATTTTAGGCAAGTTAGGTAGTGAGAATAGCCAGTCCAAAGAGCTGGACCAGTCATCTTCTGAAAGATTGTGGACTATGTGAGCAACATATGATTGCATTTGGATGTAGAGCTCCTCTGAGGATTGGGTATTCCTGCGCTGCTTCCTCAAAAGATGGAGGTTTACAGGTCGAGGGATTACCCATATCTTTAATTGCAAGATCTCGAAATCGTGCTGGCTGGGGAATGTCTAGGTTTCCCCAAAATGGCAAGAAAAAGGTGATGTGGCTATAGTTATATACGTACGGCTTTATTCTAGGTCTGAAATCCAGAAAACAGCAGTTGGTTTCTAGTGACCTCAACAGGTATGCATATGGATGACATATGATAGATTTCAAAGGTTGATACTCTGCTGTTCCAGTCCTTTAGCCAGTCCCTTAAGTACATAGAGATTGCTGCCATAATATATAATCAATATCTGTGAAGTTCAGGCCACTATCTTTCCTTGATTGCTGGAGTATGTATAGACTCAAACTGGGCTTCCTTTCCAAATATAGGAGTGGAAGATTCCATAAAAAGCTGCTATCTCCTTCAAAAAATGGAGTGTTTGGAGAAAGTACAGGAGTTTAGGGAAAATTACCATTTTAATTATATCCATTCTCCCCAAATAGTTGGAAAAGTTGGACTATCTTTTCAATAGGTACTAAGTGTTGCAAATAGTGGTAGTATATTAGTCCTTTACAGTTTATGAGGGTTTTTTGGAATCTTGACATCCAAGTATGGTATCTTCTCCCTACACCACTCAAAGTCTGCTTCAGCTAGGCTTTCTGAATTTGTAAAGGTATGGCGCCCTGTTAATTGAGTAACCTGATACTGATCTATATTGTTTAATTAAGTCTAGAACATGGGGTAAGCTAGTTTTAGGATCTGCTATATTTACTAGACGGTCATCTGCAAAAGTTGCGAATTTGAGGGTGTGATTGCCAATCTGAATGCCTTTTAAGTCGTTAGATGACTTTGGGAGGCGTAATAAAGAGTCTAAGGCCAGATTGAATAGGATAGGTGAGAGAGGGCATCCTTGTCTAGTCCCTCTATGCATAGGGATGGGTTTAGGGATGTCATCATTATTAGGAGTCTGGTGGCTGGTTTATTATAAACAAATTGGATGTAGGAAGAGAAAAATTGAGCCTAATGCCCCTGTAGTTAGGACATTGTACAGAGGAGACCGATCTATCTGGTCAAATGCCTTCTCCGCATCTAGTCCCAGCAACATTGACTTAGACAAAACCTTGGCAAGTCTGATCCCCACCGTGGAATGTCTATTTTTGACAAATCCTAGTTGATGGTTAGTAAGTAGTAAGTAAGTAAGTAAGTAAGTAGTAAGTAATTTTTGCAATCTGGCAGACATGAGTTTTGTCAGAATTGTATAATCATTATTCAATAGAGTAAAAGTCTTTTTTTAGTAGAAACCTAAAAAAGACCTAAACAACCAACCAATGTTGGGGGAATCCCACTGCAAGCGTTCTTCCTATTTAAGGAAACCTTTTACATCTTTGTTTTAGAAAACGGAGAGAAAAGGGAATTAATGAGAAAGGATTGTCTAGTGCTCCCAACTCCAGTTGATTTGGTGGTCTTAAAATAACATAAACAAATAAAACTAACAAGCTCATTAAAAAAGCATGTAGCACATGCATTTACAAAATTTTTTACAAATTTACAATACATAAGTATTAATATACCTAAAGAATACCACTGCACCTGCTTGTTCCGCTGTAGTGTATTATTGCACAGAACTTATTGTGCAGTATGATGCCTTAGATACAGTATGCACCTTCTTGTAGTTGCGGCCTCCTTCATCTCAATTGTCTTGTGCCTGGGTGAACAGATTGTGCGTCTACAATAGGTGTCTGTCATATCAACTGCCAAAATCAACTGACCAGCCCCGAGTTAAAGTGAATTTGTTGCCAGAGTATGAACACTTAAGTATTAATATATTCTTAGCTAACAGTAAATTCCCTTTGAAACAAAGCCTTCTGGGATGCTCACGTAACACATGCCGAGCATTGGGAAAAAAAAGGCAATCTTATGCATGTGCAGTAAGATCGGCACTCTTTTTTCCCATTTACAGCAAGCTATGTCACCCAATCTTGCACCTGAGCAGTGCAAGATCGGGTGACATAGGCAGAATTCGGAAGAAGAGGAAAAAGATGGCGGCGTCTGGTTCTTTCCTGCACTGGAACAAAATCAGGATGGCACGGGATCCAATCCAGAAAAGCTCCAGAGGATTTTTTTTTTTTTTAGTATTATATCAGTAATATTTTAGTTCAGTTTAGTTTAAAGGAAACAATGGAAAGCCTGGATGAGATGGAGGTAAGCAGGAGAGACACAAATGCATGGAGAGCGAGAAAGGATATGAAAAGAGATAGCACAAAGCCATAGGCAGTGAAACTATGCCACCAAATCATTTCCAAATATTGCCTGTGGCCAGATCCTGCTCAGGCACCTACGAAGTTTTTTTACAAGCTTTATTTTTCCTAAAAAAACTTAACCATATTATGGATTCCAGAAGGAAATGCAAGATGTCTAAAATGTAGGGTAACAAGATAAAAGACAGGAGTGTAAAACAATCCACCAAATGGCAAAACACAGCATCACTAGAAGCTTTAACATGTAGTCCAGTACAATTTGCACATTTGAAGCATAAATAAGAACAATTAAATTCAGAGAATAGCCCAGTATAATATGAAGCTTTGAAGCATAGATCATAAGGATTAAGATATTTAAAGCATGATCAGAACCTTCAGAGCATAAACATGCACAACCACAACCTCAGTTTTCGGAGGAAGTTTTTATTTTCTGACTTGAGCATATGTGGGTCATTACCAAATATACTGTAGAAATGCCAAGGTTTAGGCAATTCTGGATATACCAGGGCAGAAGTGAATTTGGCCATAACAGTGCAGAGTGAGTGATATGTTCTGTTACTCCTAAAGACTTGGGCTGTAAACTCAGAATTGTATCTGGCATAGCAAAATGTTTAACAGTTTGGGGTGATTTTTCAAGACAGAAAAGAGCCGGTTTCAGGTTTTAGAAAACTGCAAAGATGCTTGAGTTAGGATGAATTTGCATTTATACCTCGACACAGTCTAGGCATTTAAATAATTCTGCAGGACAAAATAGTTGTGTAAGCTATGTCATGGTATGCCCATTAAAAAAAAACCCTCTTTAAGGAGATAATATAAAAAATGGTGTGACCATATTGCCAAGGGTGCCTGCTGGGTTAAAGAGTTTTGCAGTAGTTTGGGTACACCTTTAAAGCACAAATGAAGATTCTTTAGGTTTAAATCTAGATGTAAGCACAAAAATGTATTCTGCTGGCCTTGTTTTTCAGGTGACAGAGCTTGCTGAAAAAGCAGAATTATTTGTACTCAGTGCTTCCAAAATACTACCAGTGTTGATAAACTGAGAACTGGGAACTGAACCATGGTGGATGATGTGTTTGTAGGTTGAATAAAAAAAATCAACTTTAGACTTCTGGGGGGCGCCTTAATGCTGCTCCCCCAGGCACACCGGCACTTCTATGATCGCTGTGCGGCTTCTCCTCTTCCTGTATTATTGAATAGGTTATGGACTAAAACATTTTAAATACATTTACCTCTAAACAGAAGAGCCAAAATAACACCTATACACTGTAAATTATACCATTACCATTTCTCTATGCTCAATAACATTTCATAGGATTTTTTGTTTCACATTAATAGCAGATCTTAATTCTTGGTTTTAGTTTTATGTCTTTGCATACCCCTTACAGCCCCTGGCAGCTGCAAAGTTAGAAATAATTCCCTTATTCTCAATAGAAAGATATTCTAGGGATATTACACAAAGTTTTGTGATTACAAGTAGTGAGCCATCTGGCATATGGAGCTACTGGCTTGATGTAACATATTATGTAATTGGCATGAATAAATAAAAGGATGTTATGAAAATAAGTTATAGCAGTCAGAGCCAAATTGGACCACCAGGATACTCTGCAAAATATCAGTGTCAAATGGCAAGGGGGAAGGTAGGTATATCAATATAAACACAGCATTCCTGCAGACTTTGATGTCAGGAACACAATGGTAAACTACACTAGGTATAATACAGTTTATAATGGTTCACAGGGGTTATCAAAAAACACACACAATCCTTTTAAAACCTTAACAATGCACCCCAACACCCGGACAGCTGCTGCATTTTCTTGATATTTTTTAAAATTTAATTGTGAACAAAAAGTGTAAAAGTGGTGGCAAGGAAATCCAGACTCGAGAGCTTTAGAAACAGGACTCCACTCAACTACAGTTCTATACATTTCCCTGTGCAGCCTTTTATTTGTAACAACACCACAGTTTGGGTGTAAGATATACCCTGTGCCCAGGTTATTGCCTATGGCAATATTTCACTTTTTCCTCCCTGCTCATACCAATGGGAATAAAGCTGTAAGGACCTTACCTATCCTGCGAGCCCGAGGCGTTCCTGGGAATCCCAGCCGCAGAAGGAGACACCGCTGTAGCAGGCAGCATGGCCGAGGCTGCTGCTCTGCTTGCAGCTTGTCTCTCTCTGCAGGCGGAGGGATCCGTCCTGGCCAAACTATTGTTCGGCCAGGCGGCATCCCTTGCATCTCTATGAACGTGGTTACAGAAACTCCTGTTTTCAGCACTCCTTTGGATGTGCAAAGTAGTGCACGTCCTAGGGGTGCTGTGGGAAGAGGTGCGCGCGCTACCATGCGTGCCTCTTGTACCCCCCGAGGGCGTGGCACTCGGCTGCCTCACCGCGGGGCGGGACATAGTTAGTTTGAATTCGCCGCAGGGGATTCAGTTACTGTCCAATCAAATGGCGCCAGGTAGAGCAAGGTCATTGGGCACTCTGGCCATTTAAGGAGAGCCTGTCCTGTACACCATTGCCCGCTATAAGCCTCTGTGAGCACAGTGTGCTTGGGTGCGTCCTTGTATTGGTTTATGCTAATCCCATTTGTTATTTCCATAGCGACCTGGTCTGAGCCTGACTCTTGCCTGAACTCTGCCTGCCCTGACCTCGGATTGTTAATGACCATTCTTTTCTGCTGCCTGCCCTGACCTCGAATAGTTCCTGACCTGCCTTTGCCTTACCCTCCTGTACTTTGCTTTTTTGGACTTAACCCTTGTAGTGTTTTATGACATTAATAAAACGTGATAGAAGGATATCTGGAGTTGGTTGTGGTTTGTGTGCCCAGGGGCATTACAAAAGCATAGCAAACACAGTTTTAACATTGTTTTCTCCAAGGCCAGTGTCATACAATAAAATTGAAACTTTGTGGCATTAGAAATTACTAGAGGGATGGCATTTCCTTCTATGGATTTTGCATTCAAAGTGTAAAGAAAATAGTCCAACCTTAACCTACAGGAATTCAAGGGATACAAAGTTGAAGACTTCAAGGTACTTAAATAATGGATCCAATTGTTGGAGGTAAATAATCCCTTGGATATGGACTCTTTGGAAGCCTCAACTACAGTATGTTTAGAAGATATCACCTTCCCGTTCTTAACAACTGTTCCAAAATCTACACGATTTTCAGACCTGCACCAGAATCCCAACATTTTTGTCTTTGTGCAGCAGGTTACCCAAAGAATTAGATTTTCAAAATATTTCAAAAATCAAAATATAATATTAAAACCTTCAGACAAAGATGTTATTGTTGGGATCCTTGATGTAGATCAATACAAATCAAACATTTTTGTAACCAGAATTGGTATCAGGTCAGTTCACCCCTTCATCTTTGATGATTTTTATTCCTACACCATTTAGTAAAGGAGTGGTAGATTAAAAAACTTTTGATCACTTGAACAATAAAAGCCCCAAATTACCTATGTTTAATGAGCTTCTAAAAGTGCCTATCGTATTAGGCATTGATAGCATCTCAGCTATTGCCAGTCAATTGGTAGATAAATACTTTAGATCAGGGGTCGGCAAACTTTTTGGACTACTAGGCCATTTTGGGAGGTCATGAAGGTGCCCTAGGCCAGAAAAAACAAGGTGTCTAAGAAAAGGTTTTTTCCAGCCGTGACTGCAAGAGAGCAGCCATAGTCTTCTGCTCATCCATGGTGTAGTCTTTTTACGTGTGCACGTGCTTGGCATCGAAATTCCCCTAAAGATTCGACCGCTTCAAAGTGCTGTTGGTGTCATTGCACACTAAACACAGGGCTTTGTTGCCGTTGCCGTCGGACGAAGAATAATTCTTCAGTCAATTCGGGGTTGAAGACACGACCTTCAAGGCCAATGTTCCGGAGACTGGTAGCTGTGTGTTGCTTCTGTCTTTAGGCATAGTAATTGGGATTACTGTGCGGGAATTTCATGATATCGCGGGAACTCGCGATAACGCAACAATTCAATTAGGCTGGATCCAACAATAAATAACTAGGAGGGCATTAGGCCAGACTGGAATACTGGCTAGGCCTTATCTGGCCTAAAGACCTGAGTTTGCCTACCTCTGCTTTAGACCATCCCTTTATGGTCTACCTTCTTTTTTGAAAGACTCTCCAGAGATCCTGAAAGTAATTGAAGGTTTAAACATTTTTAGAGACACTTTGTTGGTGGCCATTGACATCCCTTGAGACCCTTTACTCCAGAATTCCCCATTCAAAGGATCTATAGGTTGTTGGGATGTTTCTGGGAGAAATGAGTCAAGTATTACAGAAACAAAATGATTTTGTAAATTCCCTTTTACAGTATAATCCAACAAGAAACATTTTCACCTTTGATGACACCATCTACCTCCAGGTGCAAGGTGTGGCTTTGGGGACAAGATGTGCCCCCACATACCCCAACCTGTTCATAAGGGGATGGGGAAGGGAATTGTTCTCTGATGAAGCCTTGTCAATTTATCTCCGTCACATACTGTTGTGGCCAGGATATATTGATGATTTTCTGATGAAATGGAGTGGACTGGAAGAATTGCATTTGTAATTTTTTGAAAAATTGCAAGTTAATTCATACAATCCAAAATTTACCTCTCAATATGATCCATCATCTATCTTTTTCTTGGACATCTAAATTAAAGTAAATTCAGATCTGACATTACCCTTTAATCTTTATTGAAAACCCACCGGAGGGAATAAGTTTCTATCTAGGAAAGGTGCACATTCCTTTAAAAATTAGTATACCATTCTCCCAGTACCTGAAAATTAGGAAGAATTGTTCTAGCAATTCAGATTTTGATCTGGTGAATAAAGATCTAAACGCTTGGAAATATAAAATATTGAAAATATAATATAACTATATTTTTTTATATGATGATAAATATTAGCTATGGAATTAAAAAGATGGGATTTAATATAGGGAAATCATGATTTAAAGCAGAACCAAAACAAAAAAAACCTCACCTTTACTTTACTTTTTACCCCGGATATCTCCATTCCACCAGAGCTTTTCTGAATTGGCTCCCGTGCAGTCCTGTTATCTGTCTTCATCCCGGCATAGTTGAAGTGCCGGATGCCACCATCTTCTTTCTTCTTTTTTATGAATTTGACCTACATCACACAATCATGCACTGCACAGGAGCGAGATTGTCTGCCATTCACCATGCGTGTGTTTCCTAACACCAAATATGAAGGGACCACTATGACTAGAATAGTATTTTCTGTAATGGGTTGATGTAAGTGTGATCTGATACTACCAATTTGATTGTTTAACATTGTATTGTAAATATATTGTATTTAAATTGTCATTGTTTTTACATGAATTTGTAGGTATCAATTAATTCATTAAACAGAGACAATCATCTACGAAACATGCTGTGAAGAATGTTAATTGAAATTCTGTTCACACAATGTTCTTAGTGTTGATGTCTTGTGGTTTTTAACATGATTGTTTGATAAAAACTTTATTTGTTCTTTTAAATGTGAATAATTTATTAGTGATGGATGCCTAAAAACTCTTTATGTTTCTTTCCTATTTTTGTATCAATTGAAATTTAGGATGTAGCAAAATTTAGAATAAATAGATAGAATTGCAATGTCCAAGAAGGTTCTGTTAGTTTGTGACTTTATTGTGCTTATACACTTCCTTTAGTCCCATGGTGCATTTCTTTGGATTTGTTGTTGTCTCTGGCTTGTATTATAGTATTCCATTGCAGTGCCTCCACTAGTGCCGAGCCCCCTAGCTCTGCTGAGCATTTCCTCTACACCTGTTGGTTAATTCAGCCCTTTCCCTGTCAAGCTCCTGTGTTACCCCCTTGTTGTCCAGTCTCTTGTTTCCCAGCCAGTTCCCTTGTGCTGTTCCAGGGTTCCTCTCTGTCTGTGGTTATCCCTGTGTCACTTGTTCCTCCTATTGCTTCCAGTGTTTCCTGTGTTCCCTGTGTCTGCGGTGGCTTCGGTGTCTATTTCCTGGATCCCTGGTATTTGACCCTTGGCTTGTGACCTGACCTCTCTTGCTTGCCGCCTGCCTTGACCCTGGCCTTCCTTGACAATCCTTTTGGCTAGTGATTTAACTTCATCCTGCCCACCCTGGGACCAAGGACCGCAACTTGGCAATACCCAGCAGCGCAACATCCTCACCACTAGAGGCTCTGGGGAAAACCTGGTTACTGCTTAGACTCTGCGACTTGGCCCTTCTCAGGGCTCAGACCACCTCTGTGCAAACCAAAGTGCCCCCTAGTGGCACTGTCTCCCCAAGCGTGACAGCCCCATAACACTATTACAAACTTTTTACATTTAACTTTCACTTTAAACTTTTTTTGTAGCACTAAAAGCACTGTGCTATCCTAATATTGTTCCTTATACTTGCTTGTATTCATAATCTACCCTCATAGCTGGGAAGCATTATCATTATGCTGCAGGACAGCAGATATTTTTTCAAATAAGTGTAATGTTTCTACGTGTTGTTTCGTGATAAAAGTGATGATCTCTTGCACACAATGTTAACATTTCTCCTTGGTTACAGGACTAATAATGGTTTGTGCTGTCATTCCATTTCAGTTAGTATGATTCACTGGAGGCCCATGTAACATGTGTCATCATTCTGTACCAGAGAATGCTGTTGTTATCCCCCAAGATACAGAAACAAAGACCTCTTTGTAGATGCACTGCTGTTTTTAGAAAAGTATTGATCAGTGAGTCATTTTGTCAAATAGGTTAACTGTCAAGCAGAAAGCTAATGCTAGTATAAGACGATACCTAAGAAATATAGTCAATAAGCTACACTATAAGAAAATCACAATGATTCTGTGTGGATTATTCCTTTCTTCTAATAGTTTGATGTACACAATACAAATCAAAATCCAACAAAGCATGTTTAAATTGTCTTTAGTACTGCCATAAGTTTTTTTCATAATAATACATTTTGCAAAAAAAAAAAATGCAGAAAACACTTTTATTGCACATCGCAGATTTAAAATGTTGGTAAAAGTTTTCTCTGTATTGACCACAGTTTGCTGTAACAATGCTGTAAAGAGGTATACACCACAGAGTCTGCAGTCTCAATCCTAATATTGTCCTTTTCAAAGCTTATTTTTTTCAAAAATTAATGCAGATATACACCACAGATTCAGCATTTGTGATCTTGAGAATCCCCATTCTTATGTTCAAAACAAAGTTGAACATTATGTATACAAGTAAAGAAAAGACAGGTTTTTTGGCAGTATAGTGCAAAAACAATTTGGTTTATTAACACATACTTTAAACCATGTACAACATAGACCTTCTATGCTAAAGACCTAGGTTATACATCATAGTGCCTAATTTTCAGGTTACAAGTTTAATCTTCCTGATAAAAATATTAGTTGTAGACATAAAAAGCAACTTGTGATTGTGGGTCTCACAATCACATAATCATTTCCAGCTACAGATGAATGAACAAGCGCCATACACACAGTGCCGTTCTGCCTCAATGGGGAAAGGGAGAAAGAGGTGCCCTGCTGCACTGTCCTCCATAGGGGCAAACAGTGGTCTTTCCTGATTGGTGGATTAATAAAGGACGTTGGAGAACTGCTGTACACATGTCAGATTTTGGCTGGGACAGACATGAACATTCGTCTCAGGTGATGATTATTTGATGAGTGTACATAGCTCAAGGTTTCCAACAGACAAATAGAGTTGCTGTTATGCATACTACTTTACAGAGCTTTTTCTTTAATCCCTAGGAATCTTTTGTCCTCTACTAAATTTTTATTTCTATAACAAAGTAGATACACAGTGTATATAAAACAATTGCCTATAGAACAATAAAACTTTATAGGTTGATACAGTTAAAAAATAAAATGATTATTACCATTATGATGTCCCTGCTACAAAGTTTTCAGATTCCATTTTATTATAGAATTTCAAGTGGTTACGGTCAGGACATTCTATGCATCAGTATTCTCTTTGAGCAGCATTTTAGTTTGCAAATATTTTGATCAATATCTTTACATCCATCTAAAATCTCTCGAAGCTAGTAGTAGCTCTCTGTTAGAAACCTTTCAAATTGAATGTGAATTTTTATTCTCATTAAATTGCTTAGTAATCCCAATACTGTAGCTCAATGTAAGAGTCATTGCTCACTACTCATTTTAAATTTAACTGCTGCTCTTGGAACAGTTTCCCCATTGCCTTATCCAAACACTTAGCTTTTGAGACTTATGGAGACCACTGTTTTATTGTTTTCTTTGCAGGTTCTGTCCCTTGTCTTGCTCTATTATTATTTTTTGGTACTCTGGAAACCAAGGTTATAATAATTTTTTTTTTCACATTTGCTGCTTCATCTTCTTCGGAGTTATGAACAAACCAATATATTAGGTTTATATAGTATCTGTATCACCCATGATTGCCTGCCCCTGATCTCTCAATATTATTCATATTTATTTGGGGTGCAATGTGGCTATAAACTGTGATTGTGAGAACAATCTTGCAGAATGTTAGCTAGACTTTTCTCAGGACTAGGAAGTATTGAATGAGTATTGCAATATGCACTAAATATCTGTTGCATGATAATTAAAAAATATTGGTCATGAAAAACATTTTTTAGCAATTCTGTAAAACTTTTAAAAGTGTAATTCCAAATAAAACACTAAAAGAAGTAACCTAGTTATGTTTTTCAGTAAATGTTTGTTAAAGCATTTTAACAGTACAACTTTAGATCACCAAGCATCTGACAACATTAGAGACAACATAATAATATGAGTGCCCAAGTCAGAGAAATATTGTACATGTATGACACAGAAATAAAGACTGTAACTGTGTCAAATATAGCAAATGTAAACAAGAAACATACATTTAAAAACATGACTAAGATGCATGAATGGCATATATTACCAATAGTACCCAAAATATTAGGAAGGGCAATAGAATCACCAATAATGAAACATTGTTTTTTTTTTCTGTTTCCCTCTGATCATGGTTTCAATTTTTTGCTCAAAGATTCAAACTTTCATACTTTAGGGTTAAGTTCCACATTTTCTGTATGTTTATACAAAATTTTGGAAAACAATCATTAAAGAAAAGATTTGCAATGGAGTGTAGACCCAAGTCTTTTCAGACAGACATCGAGCATCATAAGTAATAAATAAATCTACAAATTTGATAAAGGTGGATAGATGACCTCTTTGTAACAACATCACCTGCACACTAGAACACAATCTTATTTATACACAGGCTTATCATTTGATAAGGTAGGGATAAACCAGAGAAAGACCCTATGAGAAGATACAAGTTGGTAAATATCACAATATTTGAAATATTTTATTTGTGGATAACAAGTATACAAAAAGAACAGAATGAAATATAATATGACTACAAGGGGGTGCTGAGAAGTTCCTGGCTTTGCCCAGAAAGAAGAGAGTCATTCCTTTGACTGTTCCTTGGTTTCAGGATCATAGATGTGGAACCAGGTTTCATCCTCAGACGCTAACCTAGCCTAAAAAGTCCTGTGCAGCTTCAAAATGGGCCAAAACGGCTTTGGTGCTTCAACTTGTTCCTTCTTCTTCTGATAACTGTTCGAACATTTCGGCACCCACTTTGCTGAAAGCTTGCGCATGTCTAGGATAGTGGTGATACCAAACCCAACATGCTCCTGTGAGATTTCAAGTATCTGGGCTATCTTTTTGCGGATATTCGCCGGTCCACAACAGTCAGCGCATGGTGAAATGCCTAGTCTTGAAACGAGATATGCAGGTTCTGACAGTGCTGTAGGAAGGACACTTCTCCCCCAGTGTTTGTGACATCTCAGCCCTATGATACATACACCTTACTGCTGTTCTCTCTATGTTGTATATTGTATTGTCTTGAGTGCTCATAGTCCTGACAAAACAGTTTGTTTTCTCAGTTGATCCTTGCTTTGTAGTTTGCAACAACGATGTTCTATAAGCTATGAAGACAGGTCCAGGCAAAGTGTTAGCTTTATGTGTATATTATTATTTTTTTATTTGATCCTCATTTTTAAAAAGCAAGATTTTTGCAATACAGTACAGCATCACAATACAGTAATACTGGAGTTTGTTGTTGGTACAAAATCTTGAGACTGTGCTTTGTGTATAGGATATGTTGGCTCAGACTCTATTTAACCATGCTCACAATTTATTGCATATTAGCCATGCCCATTTCCATGCAGCACAAATCTTATGTATCCCAAATGTTTCCCTATTTTTAAGTTTTTTGGCTCCCCAGTCCCCACATCTGTGGAAATCATCACTTCTTGTCATCACTCCTAACAGCAGAACTGAAGAACTTAATATCAATGTTATTTATGCAACCAAAACAAATAACTGATGTTCTGGTCAAATTTGACTTTACCCTGAATATGAACCACAACTCAGTTATAAAACATTTATTCACAGGGAGCAGCATTCCTTATAGTGCAGCTTATTCTGCAGGGAGTCCCCTACATACAGTCCCATAACAATCACACTTAAGCTTAGATACATTTTAAACATTCTTTTTTTTTTAAATATCAGAATTGATTTATAACATGAAATGATTTAATAAGGTACACCTGGGCATGCTATTCTCTAAGGATAAATAGTATGCCTGCATACTTTAGGATTCTGTCTTGGTCCAGGCTGGATGCTATTATAGGGATTAAAAAAACAGATGATTGCTGATGTCTTGTGGTGCCGTCTGCAGCCACCACTTATAATGTATAAGGCCTTATGTATTTTTTATATTATCTAAGGGATACATTTGGTCCTGCTGTCCTGACTACAACTTCTTGTGCTCCTAATTTATCACTGCAGTCATGCGTCTCCTAGTGTCTAGTGTGTCTAGTGTGTTCAGGTTTACTTTATAGTTCCAGTTTGTTAGATGAAAAAAAATTGGGCACCAACCACCAGCTTTTATATACTGGACAGAGTGTCCCAAAAATGGCAGGGAAAGTGCATTAATGGCTCCAGAGAGTAGAAATTGTTAATTTAAAAAATAGGTTTTTAGAAAAGAAACCAGGTTCTTTAGAGCCCTGGAGCAGGCCAAGGTTCCTTGGCCTAACCCAATCCTGAGTGGGTTATATTCACCTGCACTCAGGTGCAAAGAAAGTGAGTGATCAGCCAGAGGAGAGGGGGAATCTGATCAGCAAGAGGCTGAGCGAGAGCCAGAGGGGATTCTAGCCTGAGAGAGAGCCAGTGGGTTCCAGGCCGAGAGAGAGCCAGAGGGTTCCAGGCTAAGAGAGAGCCATAGGGTTCCAGGCTGAGAGAGGGCCAGAGGGTTCCAGGCTGAGAGAGAGGCAGAGTGTATTCCAGGCTGAGAGAGAGCCAGAGTGTTGCAGGAAAGCCAGCAGCCAAACAGTACTACAAAACTGTGAGTGGAACAGTAGTGATATAGTGTATGTTTTAAGAAAGGGCACCTAAGTGAGGTAGCCAAATGCTCAGCCGGGCTACTGTTTATTGTTTTGTTGTGAAGTGCTAGAGAGTGTGCTGTAACACTTACCTAAAAAAATAAATACTTCTGTTATTTTGGACTTTTGGAGTCTGCTGCCTCTAATCTGCCCTGTAAGCATCCCGTTACCATGAGTGACCCCCTGTGCTATGCCACAATACCTACAAGTGAAAAAAAACACATTCTTAATTCATGATTGCCTTGTCTCTGTTAAAGGGAAAGTATAGGGTTTTCAGAAATTGCATATTTTTAGTTATAACTACAGTATTTACTGTAACATATTTTTATTATGAATTTTATATTACTGTGAACACGATTATATAAACTGCCATTGCTGTCCTGGTTCTAAAAAATGATAAAAAATGATTTGTGGCAATCCTAGGCCATTTGATCTGATGACACACTTTAGAAATGTTCATTGGACATTTACTGTTCATCCAATGTTGGAGAGATACAGAATGTGATTTTTTTTAACCGCTAGTTAACTTCGAGGTTAAAAAAGTTACATACCAATACAACTGTAAATGGATATTTTCCAGGCATTGACTACTACAAGCTAATATTTCCTGTCTCTAGGCATTTGCTAGAAGGTAAATAATAAGGAAAATATGAACTGAGCCTTACTGTGCGTTCCTCAATCCTGAAGGAGAATGCACCTCAGGTTTTGATCTAATTGCTACACATTTAAATACAAATTTGTTTTAGGTATGAAATATTGAAATTACTGAAACTAAAAGTTCAGCTTTAAATACAGGCAATTACCATTCTCTAGCAATGCATCTTCTATAAACTCTCAGTATAGATCCCCTGTGACCACTGTTAAGCTAAGAGGTGCCCAAAGCTGAAGGAACATATCAAAATGACAAGCCCATGCAGACACCATATAAAACTGCTTTAAAAGTTTATTTTTAGCTTCAAATGCATTATTATTGGAAGAGCAGAAGCCAGTTGTCCTCCTTTGAGCAAGAGGATCTCGAATAAGAACCAACATTCGTCATAGACCCTGCTTGAAATGTGCCCATGACCCCAGTCCGGCTGGATCAAATTCCTCCATGGAGATCCTTTGTTCACAGGGACCAGGGCGCTTTGGTCCTTTAATGGGGGCATGCCTTCAAGATTGCTGGGCATCACAGGCAAAGCAAAAATTTTGAACTGATTAACCGCAAGGAGAAATCTGAAGCAAGATGTGAGTCACTTTGTGGCGACATGCACTGATTGTGGTCCTTCTTTCCACGATTTGTGTTGTGGCCCAATTCATTCTTCTATCTGGTCTTTAATCTGCCCCAACCTTGGCAAAGATTTTCTTCAAAGAAATTATTAATCTGCACAGATTTCCATCCCGCATTGTCTCAGATTGTTGAGTTCAAATTACATCCGACTTCTGGAGGGCTCTCTGTCACCTTTTGGAAATCAAGTTGGACTTTTTAGCCTATCACCCTCAGTCTAATGAGCAAACCGTGAGAATCAATCAGTTACTGGAACACCTTGCACTCCCCTGTTGCCGCAGATGTGTTCCACCTGTTGGCAGAAATAGGAACACCAGCTAAACTGCCTCCTCTCCAGCACTCCCTCTGGTGGTGAGCTTGGATTCCTGCAGGTCACACGGTCCCCAGTCATCACATGATCTTCTCTATATAAGGATGTGACTGGTAACAGGAAATTGCCTGAACAAGAAGTTCCGCTAGACTCTGCTTCCAGGTTTCTGTCTGCATTCTCTGGTTCTGATTCTCTGGTACACCGACCCTGGCTCCGCCTGACTACTTCTAATTGCCTCCTGCCCTGACCTTTGACTCTGTCCGACTTCTCCTGATTGCTGCCTGCCCTGACCTTTGTCTCTGCCCAACTTCTGATTGCTGCCTGACCCTTGGCTCGTATGACTACGCTTCTGCCTCACGCTCCTGTGCCATGCTTTCGCCCTAACCTGTGTGCATAGGGCTTATGCATAAAAAAAAGCATATTGGATGTCACATGATAGAGAGATGAGCTATTAATGCTGCAGCATAATAGGTTGAGATGTGAGCAAGCAACAAACCACTTTTACAACTAAGCTGAAAAGAATTTTGCTCCTGCACTGAAGAAGAGCTTTGCACTTGTTTTCACTGATCCAATAGGGAGGCAAACAAGGGGAGTGGTCATGAGGGAGAGCCAACATCTGTAAAAAGAAAAAAAACATAATAAATATTTTTTTACTGTAAAGTCCATTTATTGCTGCATGATCACAATTGGTCTAAAAGGATCTATAGATCTAGATGTTTCAGACTTTACTAAATTGTTTTACAAAATTAGGAAACCAGTGTAACACAGCCGTGTAACTCATCAGACAATAAAAACTGGTATTCTGCCATGTTGGACAGGGTTGAGATGTGTGGTGTTACTATCAAGATTGGATAAACAGAAATCCAATGGGGAATGCTTCATATATGTATTGAACTTGTGCGGCTGAGTGCCTGGAATTTAGCTTAGTTCTTGGCAGAAGGTGTAAATCTGTTTGTGTTATACTGTTTGTTTAATTATGTTTCTTTGCCTGTTTACCAAAACAAAAAATATTTCCCAAATTATTTTGTCTGTCAATATGAATTTATTATTCCTATTTTAAAATGCCAATAAAGATAAATCTGTCATGAACATTGCTGGCACACAATGGACAGCATTTATCTTAGTAAAGAAGAAGTGACAGTTAAGGTAACACTTATCAAACTACAGAAAAAATAATAGGGACTGGAGCCGTCATTTAACTAAGGACTATGGTAAATAATTAAGGCTTAAAAAAAAACTAATTACCTAGGGTAAGTGAAGTGGGCAGGGAAAAGTTTGTTTTAAGATTACTATTATTGTTATTAGTCAGTATTTATATAGCGCTGACATATTACGCAGTGCTTTAAAAAGCCCGTAGTCATATCACTAACTGTCCCTCAAAGGGGCTCACAATCTGTGTCATGGTAATGTGTCATTAATGTAATCTAAGGAATTTATTTTTTGAGTGAAAGTGAAATAACCTAACAGCATTTTTTAGAATGTTGGAGGAAACCATAGTATAGATGGAAACCCAGGCAGACATAGAGCGAACGGGAGAACATACAACTCCTTGCAGATAGAGTTCTGGCCGGGATACCAAATAACAGGCTTCACTGATTTACCCGGTAAACCTGGTAGTTTGCTAATTTGTATTTCTGTTGCCTATACTGTACATTCGGTATTCATTTAGTAGGTGGTTAACTCTATAGTTATTTCAAACATATAAAACTATATAATATTAATAAACTCTTATAGAATCTATCCCTAGAAATAGCACAAATACTGTATATTCAATTGTATATATAATATCTTTATTATATATTCTTGTGTATATGTATATCTTCCTTGGTATTAAGAATATATTTTACTTTACATAATCTTGAACTTGTGAATTGGTGTCTTTTTTAGCCAATTAGATTCATGTATAGTTTTCAGTGTTGAATTGTTGCCTTTCTCAAACTATTTATTGGGGAAACTTTTCAGTTTTGTTTATTTCCCTGTAAATCATAATTACGGTATGCAGGCAATAACCATGATTAGGTCTTGAAGCTTTAGGAGAAAAAGCTGAACATTTCTAACTAAACATCAAAGCATGTAGAGACATAACAGACCATGGAAGGAAATACATACCAATGATTTAGAAATTGAAGGTTAAAGGATTGACAACAATCACCAGGCTGGAGATTATTTTTTGTAATCTCAGAAGACAACAATGTACAGTGGTTTCATTATTTTAAATGTTTCTGAATTTAATTAAAATGCCTAAATATAATTACAATAAAAACAAGTCAAGCAATAGTTAAAACATTCTAGACTGCAATCCGACTACTAAAGCCAAAAAAAAGGAAATCATACAGCTTCATGTTTCCCTTTAAACAGCTATAGATGTAGACACTGTTATGTTTCAGAATTTAAATACACCATTCTCTGGAATATTACATAGTTTCATTAGTGCCTAACTTTGCTTTTGGCATTGAATATCCTTAGGAGAAAAGACTTGTATACAGAATACATTTTTGTATAGCAACACTAAAGACAGTTAACTTGACAAAGACATCATGTGAATGATGTCACCCTTTGCTGCTCAAATAAATTGCTTCCTGAATGTTATGTAAAGACAGCCAAAAGTACAAGTGATATTTCTCATTAGAGAATGATCTCTTTGTTAATTATTTTAGGACTCTTACAGTATGTCTTAGACATGTTATTTTGTAATAAGAATGTTTTAAAGAACTATACGTAAATTCCAGACGCAGAGCCATGGTGTTAAGACATTACTTGGCCATAACGGGTCACATTTTAGAGACACACCCTGCCAATCTATTCCATATTATGACAAATCCTAGAAGTTTTGCTGCATGTTTCATGTGGAAAGCATTACAAATGACAATATATAACCAAGGATGAGGGAGGGATGGAAGGAGACAGATGGGGATAAATGTGTATGTATGCCATCAATATCCAATGGCAGATTTAGTATTCAAAAGCTAATAGGTTATACATTTCATCATGCCATAAACAGGTTCTATTGATTAGTCCAGAGCCATTAGTATAAACAAACTACTTAGGGTGCTCTAAGGCTACTTACACACGTGCAATAATTGTTGTTAGAAAATAAACGACTAACAACAGATCAACGATTATTCACCATTATTTCGAACGATCACATAGTGCACAATCCTGTACATGTTACACCTTTACCATTGTTCAAAGATAATGTATACACATTAGATACGATAGTTTGAACAAAGCAGGAAATGACGTGTACCGGAGGAAGTGACAAACAGGAAATAACAGCTCTGAGTGTTATATATTATGTACATTATTATATTTATTACAATATTATACATAAGTATATATACACACAATATGATCCTCTTCCCTCAGCCCCTTGCTGATCAATTTCTTCTCTCTCTTGCACCTGAGTGCAAGTGGATATATCCCAAATCAGGGTTGGGACAAGGAACCCACCCTTCACTTCCATTTGCCAGCTCCAGGGCCCTAATGTCCCTGGTTTTTCCTTCTGAAAACCTCATACAAATACTATCACTTTCATTTCCCTGGAGCCGTTCTAACACTTTCCCTGTCATTTTAGGGACACTCTGTCACAACGTATAGATAGCGAACGAATGCCATCCAAATGGATCCGCCAGGACAATCCACATTCCTCGTTCATCATTCATCAGTCATAAACTAACAACAATTATTGCACGTGTACGTAGCCTAAATCCCACCCACTCTAGATAACAGAAATGATAACATAAGACCACTGTCTGGACCTGGAGTCAAAGTTGTATGGCTTTAGGAATAAATTTAAAAGAATGGAGACTGGGGAGATAAATAAAAGCCCTCCCATGAGTCTGACTGCTTTAGACTCCACATACTCCACAAAGAAATCCCCTGTATCTGAGGTCTGGGGAATAGTAGTGTTGGTGTTTGAATTCGGGTCTTCCTTATATTCGGCCCGAAGGCGAGCGTGAATTCGGCGCTGCCACAGTGCCTAGGGAGCTCCCCCATAATTCCTAGGGCCCTCCAATAAGTGCAGGGATCCTCTCCTCCATCTTTGTGGTGGCAGGCAGCCGATTGGCTGTCTGTCATCAATTGCCACACAAGCAGCCATTGGCCTATATAAGGCCAGGCCTTGCCTGCATTTACCACTCATGACAGAGATCTGCTAGCAGACACAACCTCTCTGTTCTGCTGGCAGTGTTAAAGTAAAATTAAATTGCTGCAGATAGATGGTTGGACTCAAAGGTTCACTGTTAGTCAGATAGATTGTTGTATTGTACTGTATTGCACCTGTCCTGTAGTCAGTCAGTGTGTTACATACAGGCAGCCAGAGCCAGGGTACCCAGATGGCGTGCATACCTTCACACTTGTACTGAGAGACAGTTAGACTGATGCAGTGACAGACGTCACATTTGTATACTGTGCTGCATATTACAAGGGTCACCGTGGGAAGATATATTTCCTACACAGCTCACTGGGTAACTTTGGTGGCAGCAGAGGAAGATTCAGGTGCAGGAAGGCCCGCATACCTAGCTCCGCCCAGAGCACATGGCAATGCAATCTCTTTCTCGACCTCCACTGCCAACTCTTCCTTGACTTGTCTGCCTCAACCTCTTCCTCCAGGGACAATTTCCTGTGGAGACCCAGCACCTCCCATCCCATCTGTTCCTCGCCAGCAACAACCTGCAGTTTGCCATTTCGGTGCACAAGTCAGATGTTGCCACGCAGTCCTGAGGTTGTGATGCCTCGGCTCCCTCAGCCACGCGGGCGCAACTAATCTAAGTGCCCTGCGGGTGCAGGAGAAGATATGGCTAACTCTGCACAGACTCCAGCCAGGCAAGGTCGTGTGTGACAATGGGGCCAATCTGCTGGCAGCCCTGCTTTCTGGAAAACTCACACACGTACCTTGCATGGCCCATGTCATGAACCTCATAGTACAGCACTTCCTTGCAAAGTACCCAGGCCTCCAGCGGCTGTTGCTGAAGGCCAGAAAGTTGTCAGTGCATTTCCGCCGGTCTTACACAGCCAGTGCCAGATTGGTGGATTTACAACAAACCTCAATCTGCCGGTGCAGCGGTTAATTTGTGATGTGGCCACTTGTTGGAATTCCACCTTTTACATGCTGCAGTGGCTGGTTGAACAACAGAAAGAGGTGGTGGATTAGGTGGCAGAGTCTGCTCGTTTGAGAGGCTAACCTACATTACCTTACTTTAACCCTGCAGAGTGGCTGCAAATTGAGGACTTGTGCACTGTATTGGCATCTTTGGAAGAGGCGACCAGGATGATCAGCTGGGATCAGGCCTGTGTCATTGACATCATCCCCATCATATGCCTGCTGGAACAGATGATGGTGGAGCTCAGACACAACACAGAGTAGATGATGCAGGAAGAGATAATGTTTCAAACATCATCTCGGACATGCGTGCCTTCTAGGCATAGTGTACCACAAATCCAGAAAGAGGAGGAGGTGGAAGTGGATGAGGAGGAGATTGCAGGCATGGGAGAAGGGAAGGAAGGGGCAGAGAAGGATATGGAGGGTACATGACATCCATCCACCCAAACACAATGTGGCATGTTCCAAGACCAGGCGGAGGAGGACGACGACCCTGGGCTGCTGTTCGACCCACAGGAGTGTGGGTCCAGAATTCCCTCAGCTGTGGGTAGTTTGAGCCACATGACAGCCTTCATGCAGGAGTGCATAGCCAAAGATCTGCGCATACAGCACATAAAATGAAACACTGACGACTATTGGATTGCTGCATTACTTGATCCACGTTATAAGCCTGAGATAGAACAACTCATCTTGCCCCAATACAGGGGACCTAAAATGCAGCACTACCAAGATGTGCTTGTAAGGGACTTGTGCTCAGCCTTTCCGTATGCAAGCAGCGGGGATGCATATGGCAGTTACACCAGCCCTGGTAGCCAAACAACTACCGTATTTTTCGGCGTATAAGACGCACTTTTTCTTCCCCAAAACGGGGGGGGGGGGGGAAGTGGGTGCGTCTTATACACCGAATACGTGTTAAAAATAATTAAAAAAATCATACTCACCCGATACCGCGATGCTGCGTGCTTCTTCTCCTCGCTCTCCTCCCAGCTGCAGCGCGTGTCTCCTCCTCCTCTGAGCGAGGAGAAGCCGTAATAATAATAATAATAATAATATTAATAATTGGTGCTGCTTAAACTGACCTGTGATGCCCAAATTGCTCATTGCTTAAGGAACTCCAGCAACCTCTATAAACACTGGAATAGAGATTGCCCATTGAAAGGTATTTGCTTTGTAACTTTATTGTAATCTTTCATCAATAATTTATTTTGTCTAAGAGGAGGCTTGTGAGAACTGCTCCAACAATGTTCTCATGTGTAATGTGGAGGAAGCCTTACCTGAGAACCCCCTTACAATTGTCAATATGTGAGGCATGTGAACCATGCATCCTGCATCCAGGGAAGCCATAGGTCATTCGGGAAGAAAGGATATGCTTTGTTTCTACAATTACTAAAATGTTTTTGAGAGATAAAAGAAAAGCATCAAAAGCACCTTCCTAACCACGAGTGCACATCAATTGTGCCTTAGCATTATGTGGCAAGCAGTGGCAGAAGAAATGCTTTACATCTAGAGAGAAAAATGGATTCTACTAAATATTAAATAGTTTTAGATGCCAATATAAAACAAGTAACTAAAACGCAGAAAAGTGTGTGGCTTCTACAACAAGACATTGGCCCTTATTTATGAAAGCTCTCCAAGGCTGGAGAGAATACACTTTCAGAAGTGAACTGAGTGATCTAGAAAACATGAAATGGATTTTTAAAAATAATTTGCTATTTGCTGGCAATTGTTTTGAATCCTGGACCAGATCCATTCCAGGTTTGCTGGTTCACCCAGCTTCACTGATGAAAGTGTATTCTCTCCAGTCTTGGAGAGCTTTCATAAATCAGGGTCATTGATTCTAAGCATACCTCAGAAGCCACCATTAGCGACTTCCAGAAAAGCCAACTCAATGTTTTGCAATGGTCCCCACAATCTCCTGACTTAAACACTATGAACATATATAGGCAGATCCTTACATACTGTATTTAGAAGAAAGCCTACAAATATCTGGAAATAATAAATGAGCTTTAGGGAACGGGCAAAACTCTTAACAAGAAGAATTTAAAGACTGTTAGTCTGAAACAGAAGCCATTTACAAGCGGTGATTTTATTTTCTTGAGACATACTGCACATCAACTGCATGTGTTATTACTGGGATAAACAGCAATTTAAATTGATTGTAGGCACCCAGTGGTTTATTTGAAATCTAATAACTCATAAAACAAAGTAAAATCAAGTATTTCAAACGTAAAGTCACTATCAGGGGGAACAAGGGTTATTTCCTCTGAGCCCTGATCAGGAGCTTGACTTTTGCTATACTGGAACTTTTAAACATAGGGGAGGGGGCCCGGGATGCTTACCTAGTATTGGACTCATTTTCCGATGGTGGTCCTGACTCTTGTGTGATATTGGTAACTAACATATTTTGTGCCAGTATTACTCCATATTGTCTCTTATAATACCTAGTACCCAGAAGACACATTTTGGACTGCATAAAACATAACATTTTTTACAGTGCCCAAAAATGTTTTGTCTTTTTTTACCTAGAAATACTGTGGTTGACAATATTCTTATCATAGGATGGCTACACTTTCTATGCCACTGTAGTGGAAATACTAATGGTGGCTGCTGGGTTTATTAATTTGCAAAAGAAAGACAACTTTTTATTTTATGCAGCTTAAAACAAGTGGCAAGGACACTGGTTTTTGGAAAGATCAACATACCTTTTCTGTATATGCTGAAAAATGAAAACTAATACAGCCACCAAACAAAAAAACTGGTAAGCTGCAGTATATCAAATTTTTGTTTTTGATTTTTTTACTTTCAAATAGGACAGAAATAATTCTACAAACAGCAGTGCCGTACACAAGAACACACTAGTGGGATTCTTCAACAACTAGTGACAACAATCTACAACCTAATCTTGAAGGATTAAATCATCAAGATGTGGCCCTACATTTATCGTAACAATAATGTCATATGTAGTTTGCTAAGAAGTGATTGAAATGCCTTACTTGGTCCTTTTATTTAAACACAGTATGTCCAAGGAACTACAAAGGGTTATTCTAATTCTGATGTCATGTATGATCTTTTCATGAATTAATTGAAGTTTCATGATCAATAGCAGTCACGTACAGTACATTAAAGATGGACATTAATGGGATGAATTACAGAATGACATTCCGTGCTGTGAGATGTAAAGAAAAGTTTAAAGAACATCTGGAGGTCAACTGTCAGAGACACAGAATTCCCTTGTGCAATCCTAATGGCAATTTCTTGTTTTCATTCAAGGAATGGGTGAGGTCCTTTACAAAACCCTTTCTTGGTGACCTAGAAATTCCTACTGCAGTAAGGCAGCCTCCAGATGTCTCCAGAAATGCCATGGTAACAGACCAGTCCAAAGTTTTAAGTAAAAATGTCACACCCAGTTGTGTATCTGTACAAGAAATGTACTTTTCCATAGGCATGAACGTTGTCATGTTCTCTAACTGCTGTCTATACATAAAATTACTGTAACTTTAATACTGTAAGGTTACTTTACAGTATTTTACTTGCTTTAAAAAAGATCTTTGTTCTTTTGATCTATGATTTTCCAAAATGTATTATGTATTTTGAAAAATATTAATGTAAGGGAACAGTTTCAGGTTTTCCTAAACTAAACACAACCATTAGCTTACATCCTGAGCTAAATAGTATTAAAGAGGAACTAAACTGAAAACTGCCAAAACCCCCACCAAAAAACAAAAAAATCCCGCAGGGCAGTCCAATCCATCCAGGAGTGTCCTGCATTGGGTCCCACGTTGTCCTGGCACCTGCCCCCGAGCTGGCATTCTAGGTTTGGCATTCATCTTTGCCTCTTCTTCCGGGTTATTCATCCTACTTCACCCGACCCAGGCGCTAGATCGAGTGACGAAGGCTGTAAAAAAAATGTTTTCTTTGCACGAAAAGGCTCCTTCTGCACATGTATGAGATGCTCAGGCATGCGCAGAAGGAGCATCCCTCCTACGTAGGTATCCCGGGAGTCTTTGTGCTCCCATTCATTCTCGATCGCCTAGGCAATGGAGGGCAGTGCTGCTTAAAAAAAAGAGTGTTGCACCTTACATAAAAGGGTAGGCAACCTCTGTTGTTTGTTTTTTTTAAGTGCAACACCCTGAGTTTCTGAGTTTAGGTACACTTTAACTATTCCCTGTCACCCTCTGTATCAGTGGCTGCCAACTTTTCAGTCCGGCCGACCACTAAAATTACCCGCTCCTGACCCTGCATGCACGGGGAGCCGGGTGTCACTTAATAGTCCCCATGGTGACGTCATTATGACATAACCACGCCCACTCTTCTATCGCAGATCTGAGCCTGCAAAGGGACAGTGGGCAGGTTGTGTCCAGGGACACAGCTTGCCCACCTCCCTGGGCCTAGGAACTGTACAGAGGACGTGGTCAAATAAACAAATAACCATAATGGCCTTGATTTATTAAAGCTCTAGACTGGAAAAAATAAACTTTCATGGTAGAACCTGATCCAGAAAACCTGGAATGGATTTCTTAAAATCATTTGCTTTTATTTGGTAAATGTTTTTATACCTGGAGCAGATCCATTCCAAGTCACTCCAATTGATTGGTTCTCTCATGATAGTCTTTTGTGTCCCATGTTGGAGAGTTTTGATGAATCAGGCACAAATGGACAAACACCATGATTACTCAATAAGGAATTAAATGCACATGTAGTTGATACCACTGATATGTTGTGGTATAAGAGAAAATACATGACACATTCAGGGATTTACTACCAGAAACTTGTTCAGAAGAAGTAGGTAATGAAAGCACATGCGCGCCTTTGCTGTGTCCACAGCAGACAAATCTGTGCATGTGCACCGTATTATGAACAGCAAAACCTAAACTATGGCGTCACCTTTAATAACATTAGTGAGCACTGTGTGGTACTGTTCCTAAATAATGTTTGTGTAAAACAGCTAGCAGTCGTAAGATAGATCCCTGCTTTTTGGGGAAAAATATATTTTCCAATGATTTACAAAGAGGTTTTGTGTGGTATTACTATTATTTCCCAAATAACAGAGATATACAAATTAGGATTTGGCTCAATAAGATCCACTGATCAATGATTCTACTATATGAACCTAATTGTAAGATAGACTCATAATAGATAGAAATATTAGGTAAAATCATATTTGCCTTTTAGATATGCTAATACTTAGCTGGAGTACATTTAAGTGCTGGCGTGTATACTCATTATCCAAAAACACCTCTAAGTTCACCATGTTTATGCTGTTGCCTGGGCACCTAGAACAAATACTGCGAGAGTATAATTTTGTTGTCTACACAGGACTAATTCTCCACCAACTAATGTAGCGTTGCAGTATTTTTGTCCATCTGTGTCACTTGCAACAGCAAAAAGAACAAGGAAATAGCAGCAGCTCCTGCTTCCCTTTAGCCATACGGCCTGAGACGTACCTTTCAGCATCCCCAGCACACACTCTAAGGCTGTGCACAGCTAAAGGGGGTTTTAGAGGCAAATGACTCCCTGGCTCCATTCTGCCTTGCCATTGGCTGATAGGATTTTATAGCCTTTCTACTCACAGTCCCCAGTTGTAGGGTGCAACTGGACCGACCTCCTGCTGGTGTGCTATTTGTTAGATTTACAGTTGCAGAACCGGCCTTGTGCCTTGGATACCTCGTCTGGTGGACTGATTACTTGTGTATGTCCTCTGGCTCTGTTTCCCGGACTTGCTTCTGTTGGGATCCTTTGTATAGCATTTTATGTGGGCCCCTGGTCCTCTGCAAGTCCTTACCTTGCGCAAAGATGTCCTGGGGGCAACCATGTACTGGAACCGTGTATCTAGCCTCCCGAGACAGAATATAGGATGATGTAATTTCAGTCTTCAGAATGACGTAATTCAGAGTGATGATATTCATTTAGTTCGGCAGCCCTGCTACTGAATGGGTGTCATGGGTTGCTTTTTGTCAGAGGACAGGTTAATATGTTTCATTGCAGGGATATCGCCTATTCATTTCTCCAATAAGAAGTCGACTGATCATCACAAATTTTAAAAGCAAAACTTTAGTTCTGCTTTAAATTTTTAACAGGTAAACAAGCTGGATAGTTTCACACTCTTCCTTACAAAGGTACATTTTTAAGAATGAATTATGTCTTATCTCTGACATTCTGGCTTTTCTGATAATTAAATGGCTGACCTGGAACATCTCCGGAGTCAGTTAAACTATAAAAATAGTCAAAGGATTGTCCTTATCTCAATATTTGTACTGTGTCATAGACTCGAAGTTTTGAGTCAGCATGACAGCCAAGGAACTAGCATTTCTAGTAATAAGGGTCAACAAGGTTTCCTTTAATGTGATGTGTGGCATTTGTAAATCATGAGTATTTGAAACGTTGAGATGCTTTGAAAGGATTCATACCTCAGGTCATACTATTGACATGTTTTCCCCTTTATTAGGTCAAGTAGCACTGGATAAAATATACATCTTGACCCAGAGAAGAAATGTTATCTGCTTCAAAGGAGCCCATCATTTACTAATTAAAGGCTGTTAAAGAAAACTGGGAAATCATTATTACAATTATTACTTTTTTCTTACATTTTTCCTGCGTGCATTAATTAAGGTGAAGCAGATATTAGGAGTAACTACCAATAAAAATATGAAGCTACCTTTTAAATGAAACCATCTTTCTAGGATAGGTGGAGAGTATGACATTTTTAAAGCTGCCTTGTATAGTAATAAACTTACATCACTGTAAAAAATTTCATGAAGGGGTATTTTCCTGATGAATGTTTTGGAGGACTAAAACAAAAGTTGTGTCTGCATTTGAACTTCTGATGTTCATAATATATGTGTGAATTATATGTCACCAGTGACATATTAGTAGCCTCCTATGAGGCGGAAAAGTGTGGCATAGGAGTGCCAGAAATGAATTTGAAACATAAGCAGAATTTGGTATAGGAGTAAATAAAAGAAATAAAAAAATGAATGAACAATTTTAATATTACCTTGTATTTATATAGTGCTGACATATTATGCAGAATTTTACAAAGTCCATAGTCATATCATGAACTGTCTCTTAACATGGCTCTCAATTCATTATCCCTACCATAGCCATGTGTCATTAACACAGTCTATTTTGAGAGGAAGCCAACGAACAGGTAAGGGGATGACTGAAAGGGTCCTTTATTCAAATCCAACAAAACTTAGGTCTTAGTGTGGCATCAGGAAAGGAACCACCTGCGGTTTGCTAGAGTGTGGATCTCAGAGATCTCAAGTTGTTCTATTTCCACCAGGAATTCTTACTAGGGATGAGCGAGCAAATTTTTTAATTTCAATCTTGCGGCGAATTGGGCCTTTCTCGCTTACAGAACATGTAAGCGAGAATGGCCTTGTGATTTGCCACAAGGTTGTGTTCTCGCTGAACTCTCAATGGAGTTCTCCTGCAGTCACAGCTGGTTGGAGGCACCCGCGTGCCTCCAATCAGATGTGACCACAGGTTCGCATAGTCACTGGGCTGTACTTATCATTGATAAGTACGGCCCAGTGACCATGGGAACTGAACTCAGATTAACTCTCAATGGTGAAACTCCATTGAGAGTTCATCTGGTGTTCGCCTGCAGTCACAGCTGATTGGAGGCACTCGCATGCCTCCAATCAGCTGTGACTGCGGGTTTCCACGCTCCCTGGGCTGTACTTATCAATGATAAGTTAAGCCCAGGGGGCATGGGAACCTGCACTTCAATGGAATTCGCGAAATCGGTTCGACGAAATTTCGCAGACCCACCAGGAGTTCGGGGAAATTTTCGCGAGAATATCAGAGGCATTCTCACTCATCCCTAGTCCTTACACCTGTTACTGACCCAGCTTGTCTTTTGGTTCTTTCTTGTATGCTCAACTGCTTCTGTATTAACCCTAACTTGTTTTTTTACTACTGTCCTATGTTTTTGTCTGGTATTTCACTACTATGGCGTAGAGCAAGTCATTTTTCCTTTTTCCACAAGCTTGATTTTTTAATTAAAATGTTAGCTTTTTCTGTATACTTGGCCCAAGTCCGTGACTTACTACACTGTATTGAAGCGATATGGTTACCATGTCAGAAAGGCAATTCATGTTTTCATTGTGTGAAATAACATTTCCACATTTGTCATGAAGGTTTCCTTTTAGACTTGCTATAAATATTGGAGTTCATCAGTAGAGTGACTGATAAATGGAGTTCATCTGTCATCGACAAGGTCAGATTTTTTCCCTGCAATGTTAACATCCATATGCTGTTGGATTGGTGGAGTTCCATTTTTCATTTTGAATAGCAGGATAAAAACAGGGTAAAATTAACACACATGCGTGTTTATATATAATGAAAGCTATTTGAGTAGCATTCTGTCTCCCTCAGTTGTATGCTACTATAGAAATCCATTTACAGCTACCAGTGCCAGTGCCAAATAGCCAACTATTCTTTTAAACTATATTATCTCCATGTGCAATCTTGTTTTTCATAGATTTTAGTTACATCTTGTTTCAATTTATTGTAAAACAGCTGTTGCATGGAAAGCAATATCCAATCTTATTAGCATACTCAAAACGGCTGACAGGAACCAAGGGCAACTGTATGTCACCTCCAAAGATATCTATGTTAAAAGCAATAATCTTTACATCTAAAACGTTGTGGTGATCAGTTTGTAGCTGACAAGAATCAACATCATGTTCTTTGTAATGCTAGAAAACTGATATTTTTAATTCTACGTAAATTACTCATTTCACTATTTTGCTGCCAGATGATCCCACTGTGTACTATTATTGTTAGACTTGAGATACGTCTCAACGAAATATATAAAGAGTTTTACTACATTTTAGTATTTAAATTTAAAATTTTTCATTTATAAAAATATGTAGCTATTCAATCTACCTAGCATGTTATTGCTTTTAAGGTTAATGTTAGAGTGTTGTTATAATGAATATATATATATATATATATATATATATATATATATAACATTTAAATTGATATATATCCATTCATTTACTTATTTATATTCACTTAGTCCTACGTCATAGTCCTAATCATAGTCCTAGGTGGCCAGTTGAAGTTGGAGAAAAGAACATTTGCTGATTTTTCCAGCTGTCTTCTTCTGCTTTATCGATACTGTGGCTAAGGTATAAAAGTCTGCATCTGCACAATGAGATATCTTGACATACAATATGGCTTTTATACAGCCAATTTCAACAATTTTGCTACTTATCTAAGATATTGTTTCATGAAATAGGAAACAATAATACATTCTTGATAACCCCAAACATTAGAATATTTTTTTAGATATGCTACTACAATTAGCTGTTCTGAGGCTAGATAAAATACTTTTAGGCTACTTTTTAGGATATATGTGTATGTGTGTGTGTGTGTGTGTGTGTATATATATATATATATATATATATATATATATATATATAAATTTACATATACAGTCATGAAAAAAAGAGAAACTACACCCTCATCTGGTTCTCAGCAGGTCTTACAATTAGGTAAAAAACAACCTGAAATGAGAGCTTTGATTGTTATCATTCTGGTGATTTTTAGCTTAGGTTAGGTCGGCTTTCCCTTGGCAACAGAAATCATGCAGAAACAAAGCAGGCATGTAAACAGAAGTTTATGTTTTTAATGTGAAACATGCAATGCCAATGTATTATTTCCCAAATAGTGGTTACCAAATATTCATGTTACTAGCAGCTAAAAAGTTTATTTTCACTTTTAATGTTAAAATGGGAAAGGCCTATTGTGATATGATCCGGCCTTCAGAACCTTTCAAACACTGCCAGAACTCATGCATATGGCTATCAGCAACACATCCTATGTTTAATGATATATTTTTCTAGAGGAAGACATTCTAAGATATGGTATACATAGATACTTGAATTTCAACAATATCAACCAGTGTTTTCTGATCCCTTTATGGGAAGCCCTTCGAAATAACCTACTACTATATTTACTATATCCATAATTTACAATACATTAATGTGGTGGACAGTAGGAAGAATGCTTATGACATTGCTGGCAAGAATACCATCCTAGCAACCTCCAGAGCAAGGGCCGTCAAACTCCAGCCTTTAGGCCAGATACGGCCTAGTCGGTAGTTCACCCTGGCCTAACGCCCCCTGGCTGATCCGGCCTAATGCGGATCGGCCAGGGGGGTTAGGAACTACCGGAGCCGCCGGAGCTCCGGTGCCGCCTCCTTGCTGTGACTCTCCTATTTATCACAGCCGGCGTTGATTCTTCTGCCGCTGCAGTAAATAAGGAACGCTCCCTGAAGGGATTTCACTTCAGGGGGCGTTCCCTGGTGGTGAGCGGAGCCATTAGGACGTGACTCAGAGTCCGGCCTAGTGTGCTCCCGCCAACCCCTGAAATGGCCTAGTGGCCATAAAAGTTTGCCGACCCCTACTCTAGAGAAACCGTGGTTGAGAAACACAGTGATAGAGCAAAGCTAAAGTGGTGACATATTCCAATGTTCAGATACCTGTATGTGTTTTCAAAAGGCATATTAACTGAATCACAGTTCTCTAGAGAAGCTTGCTTCCCAGGAATCATGCTGTGTAGGTATAAATTGTGTATAATTGTGTAAATAATGTTATTTATATATATATATATATATATATATATAACAACTAATTATGCAGAGCAAGTTCTTTTGCTGTTCATCAAGCATATTCACAAATATTGCCATTTATTATGTTCCATGCTGACAATAATATAATAAATAAATAATACAAATCTTTCATGTATCAAACCAGTTACGTTGAATTTATAGTGCTCCTTAATTGCCTGCAGAAAACTGAATATCAGTGCATTGGTCAATATTATTTTAGATCCTGTGATATATTGTTATACATTGTGTTGTCACCTTCCCTAATTTATTTTTGGTAGATTCTTTTAGGGTCAGATATCTATATAAGTGGTAAAAGGAACTCACATTAAATAACTGGAATGTTAACACTGCCTGCTTTTATAAAATAAGTTTATCGCCACACATTTAATATGAAATGGATATCTCAATGAAGGACGGCATACAGAAGCCAAGACACCGCCATTGTGTAGTTGGGTTTTGTGTAGCTATTATGTAGCTGTTCTGCTACAGGAATGATGGGAAATGTATTTAGGCATCTAATGTTTTCCCTATGTTTGGTTTTCTTGGTCAAACACAATTGACCTTTCTATTGGCAGAATTCAGTGATGAAAGAAAATGCTGTGTCGAAACACATTTGGCTCATAAAATAGAAATTCTGACCAGTTCTTTACTTTTGAGACCTCGTTTAGATAGAAAAATAGAGAGGGAAAATCTAAACTTATGGTTTGTTACCAGAACAAGGATAGGGGGAGCAACTGTCTTAGAGATATTTTACCTCTCTTTGGAGAGATTTTACATCTTGTTGTACCTTTAGAACAGAAATTTAAGGGCACTCCCCAAAATAGGCTTAAACAAAAATAACTGACAGGTTTTAAGCCATCCTTACTGTAACAAAAATGGGTAAACACACACCATCAACAGACCTACCTTTTTCTATATTCTTAATTTTTCAAATTGCAGATAAGAAATTATGATATCCATCTGAATTGCTGGTGGCTAGGTAAGGGGAACAATACAGGTGTGAATTTTTATACTCTCTCCATCGGTCTCCATACAGTCTCCATCAAGGCTGTCGAGAATACACTGTCATCAGTGAAGCTGGAATGGATCTGGTCCAGGATTTAAAGCATTTGCTAGCAAATAGCAAATGACTTTGAAGAAATCTGTTCCAGGTTTTGCTGGATCACCTAGGTTCACTGATGAAGGTGTATCCTCTCTAGCCTTGGAGAGCTTTAATAAATCAGGCCCATGGTATCTTCAAACCTGTAAATGACATGTATATAGTTTACAAAACTATTTTACCCACAAACTTGTTGGCACAGTTATGTCATACAATAAAAACAAAATGTATTTGGTAATTGTGGCACTTGGATAATTACAAACAGAACACAAATATAGTAATAGTAGTCAAAAACCCTAGATCATCAGCAATGTCTAGTGTTGGTGTTCGAATTTGGGTTGTCCTTATATTTGACCCGAATATGGCTTTCCAAATTCGTATAGACTCATCCCGAAAAACACAGGATTCGGCGGCGCAAATTCGTGTGGTAAAATGACAGTATGATTCCCACGGCGGCACAGCCATGGGAATCATCCTGTCATTGTGGGATTCATTGATAGTGGCCGCATTCATTGAGAAGATCCCCGGCACTAGAGGTTCAAAAACCTGTAGTGCACCAGGAATCGCACACTGTTCTCAATGAATACGGCCACGGCCGCATTATTTGAGAAGATCCCCGGCACTAGAGGATAAATAGGGACAAGTCTTCCCATTCATCACCTCTAGTGCTCTGTGATTGACTGAGGAAAGGTAAACCCTGATGACAGCTCAAGCGTCATCAGGATTTTCCTTTCCCCATTTCCCCAGCCAATCACAGAGCACTAGAGGTGAATGAATGGCGGGACTTGTCCCCATTTAACCTCTAGTGCCGGGGATCTTCTCAAATAATGCGGCCGTGGCCGCATTTATTGAAAACAGTGTGCGATTCCTGGTGCACTACAGGTTATTGAACCTCTAGTGCCGGGGATTTTCTCAATGAATGCGGCCACTATCAATGAATGCGGGAGCACTATCCCTATTCCTGGATAGAGTTTCTCTATCCAGGAACACAGGACTCCTTGTGTTCTTGGATAGAGAAACTCTATCCATGAACACATACAACTAGGAAAGGGCTGCAAGAGCAATCAGGGGAGCGGAGCTGTCAGCTCTGCTCCCCTGGTTGGTCTTGCAGTTCTTCACAGTCCCTAAAAATAACCCGAATTCTCCCACATTGACTTTAATGGTGTTCAAATTCGACATCCGGTCACCCAAACAATTTTTTCCTATTCGATCGAATAGCTGTCGAATCAAATAGTGAGATATTTTACCAACACTAGTAACGTCTCTATATCCCTAGATAAGAAATAATCACATTCAGTACAACCAATGTTTTGAATGAATTATCATAATGACAGTATGGTAGTATAGGTGTATATAAGGCAAGGTAAGGTATCATATGGGTTATTAAATGGCTATAAACCTGGATTATGATAAGTAAACGTAATGTGAGGGGTTAAGTTCAGGATCGCCTTTGCTGGGGTCAAAGGACACTTGTCTGATTTATCCAATTAAGATCACACACTGAGGTTAAGGTGTTAAGCTGACTTGTAGTCAGGTTTATTTGAAGGTTGCAGATAAAATACCAAAACAACAAAAGAAAACCTTGCCTGTCTGGCACTTACTATACATCAGACATCCCTGTCTATCAGCTGGAGGGCTTCTCCCTGTCAGCTCAAAACCAAGCTTTCAGCAACCTTCCACTCACTTTTGAGCTCACTCACCCAGACTGACTTTCTGAGTCTCTTAGCCGAGCTCTCTCACAGACTGTCTGTGTCTCCATCAGGGCTCTCTAACACAGTCCACCTGGCTGTGTCTCCAATAGAGCTAAACTCGCACAGGCCCCTGTCTGTGTCTCTCCAAGCCAAGCTGAGCCCGCACAGACCCCTGTCTGTGTCTCTCCAAGTTAAGCTGCACTGACACAAACCCCTGTCTGTGTCTCTCCAAGCCAAGCTGAGCCCGCACAGACACCTGTCTGTGTCTCTCCAAGTTAAGCTGAGCCCGCACAGACCCCTGTCTGTGTCTCTCCAAGTTAAGCTGAGCCCGCACAGACCCCTGTCTGTGTCTCTCCAAGTTAAGCTCCTGACTGAGCTCCTGGCTCTATGTTATATCCCCACCCTCAGTGCTTCTTCATTAATTATCTCACAGGTGAGAGTCCTCCACCTGCTACTTCACACAGGAGAGGAATCTTGGAAAAAAATACACCTCCCTTTCACCACCAATCCTGCATTGGTGTCACAGTATATTAATTTGTAGTAGTTGGTATGTTTGCTAAAACTGTGGTTTTGTCTAAATACACACAAGCTATTGATGATGCACAGTACAGCTGGTCTGTATTTCTGGAATTTTGACGGTGAGACCTATGGATCTCATATTCTGTAGTACCCTTTTCTTTGCATGTCCCTTCTCTCCTTGGCCAATCACTGGCAATTTATAGAAGATAAGACATTCTGTGATTGGCCAAGTAGGAAAAAGTTTTGCAAATACCAAAAATACCAATGAAGTCTGAAGGGTAGGGTAAACCTGTGCAAAACTGAAGGTATGGTCAGAGTTCAGCTTTACATTATTTAGAGGCTGCCCTACTTTTACTATGTAATACTGAGTTTGCCTTATACGGGTCCACGGACAATGGGCGACGAACGATGCTAATGGAAGTGAAGGGGAGAGAGCACAGCAGGGTGCTGCTCCGTTGTTCTCCTCCTCCCCTTTCCATAAAACAGAACGGTGCTGTATGTACATCACTCGTTCATGCATCGTTCAGTCAATAGTGGTTGGAAAGGATCGTGAAAAATCCTTTCTAATGACAATTATTGCACGCGTGTACATAGCCTTACGCATTTGTTCTCATTGTTATTTTTAATAGAGGAAGATGTAACACTGCGATAAAATCCAATAGACTACTGCGTATATTTTTACATTTGAAATTCACAGTTGGGAAGTTTGGCTAAAGCTATTACTTACTTAGATGTTCAGCAATGAGGTTTTAATGTAAGAAGCACATCTGCATGTTCTGTCTCTGGATGCCAAGCACAAAAACACATTACATGGTGCCAAAACAGGAGACTTTGCAAAAAAAGGGAATACAGAGACTCATATCATGCATATATTACAATTTACAGATTGTTCACAGATCAGATACTCTGATTCATTTATTGCTTTGTGTCAGAGACATAAAACATGGGTTTGTTACACAGTTTACATGAGGGCACAGTCCCATATACTGGTGGGCAACAACAATTCACAAAAATATAATTTCAGAGCAATGACTCATTATAACCCATCAAAGTAAAAAGAGGAAACAAGATAAACATACTGGGCCCATGTGATTTTTCCCCCCTTTTAATGACACCCAATGAATTTATTTATTGACATTGGCAATTCTAGTACCTATTTTTTGAAATGTTAGAAGTCACATCTTCATCTTGTGGCCTAGGTTTAGACTAGAAATAAAACAGTTTTCCTGTATTTTCAGTTGCAAATAAGCATCTTATTTTATATTTAGATTGGTTTATATTTGAGTATATACTACCTTAGAATTAGCTCTAATTTTGTTAACTGTTACCACCCAATATTACCATATTTTCATGTTACAGTAAGCCCCAGTAGGTTGTTAAAATCTCTTTCGTTGACCTTCAGCAAAACAATGTGGTAGTACATTTGGGGGCATCATTGCATAGGTAAATTACTTTGATTGCTTTTATTCTTCTTCCAGTAGTCTCTGGACCTGGTAACATTCAGAAGGATGATTCAGAAAGTGTGACAACACCTACAGCAACCAGCATGCAAAAAATAATATTTGCTATGGGACTTTTACATACCATTACCCATCAGATCGAGCACCTCCATGATTTATACAGATAAATCATGTTCTACAGACCTCCGAGTGGGATTGATGCTCTTGCCCGGCTGTGGGGGATAGTGGCCTGGATATCTGGTGTCTGGCTATGTGCATTCAATTTGTTGCCCTGACTGTTGTTGTACTGAAGATCAAGCACCATTAAAAGTGAATCAATGTACCGTAAGCAATTTGTACATAATAAAAAAGTAGATTATGTTTTATTATTTATGGTTTGGTGGTTTATTATTGCTGCATACCCACCTTTTCAATGGTTTTGCTGTCTTTTGACTCAGATGTATGCATATCCTGGGACAGCCAGCAGTCAAAAAATTATACTCAAAATCCCCCTCCAAAACGACTGACAAACCTTTTTTATATTTTTATTTTGGCTTTAGTTTTACTAAACTGGCCATTGGCCACACAAACATTAGTTTGGCAATCATTTTTCATCAATTTAGAATTTATGAAAATGTTTGCCCAATGCATGTCTTTCGCCTGGTAATCTGAATTACCTAAATAAATCATCTGCATTTTAAAAAAAGCCTGAGATAACATTGTTTAAAATGCTACAATCTGCATCTCCTTTTAAAATGTTCCCACTTTATTCATTTTTTTTTGTTTGACTTCAAAGATATCAGTTGCAAAAGTTTAGTTTTTGTGTTAACCTGAAACATACATCCCTGTGCCAAATTTTGAAGTATATGTTTATACACACTACTCCTCATTTAAAAACTTGTCAGATATTAGGACGCATTTTGCAGATGATACCATTGTGAATAAAAGATAAACGATCACACTTATGAGTAAATTGTTTATTTAATCTGAGAAGTTACAGCAGGGCTGGAAAAAAACATGAACAAAAAGGATTGGGAATATTTGTCATTTTTGGAAGTGCTGATTAAACATATTCTTGGCAACATTTACCATTTTCTAGGAAACTGTCTATAGTGTTGGATGATAAAAGGGGGATAGACTTAAACAGCATGTGATATGTTTATGACTTGGACGTGCAATGATTGTGACTAATTATTTCTAGCCTATGTCATTGGGAAATTTAGCAAACATTTATATATTCAGCCCGCAGATTGATACATATGGGTAATCCGCAATATTCAGAAAATGCATTTTTTAGGTTTAGTGTTGCTCAACCTCTTCATTAACAAAGTACAGTATAAATGAATATATAAAAATACAGAACTGTTGTAAACTATCCCACATTCCCTCATAGTCTATAAAAAGTACATTGTTTTTATTTTGTTCATTACAGGTCTAACAATCTAATACACCTAAACAAAAATGTATATGTATGTATACAGCAAAGCACAGGTTGGAGTAGCAGCATACTGCAAATGTTACCAGTATTCAGTTGTGTTGGATTCAAAACTGAGTTTAGCGGGTTTAAATGAATACTTTTACCTTTAAAACTTGACAGATTAACAGATCTAAAACCAATCACTAAAATCTCATATAAGCTTTGATATGCAAGTTTAAAAGTTGTTTTTATTTTATTTTTTTATATAATTTACAGCTTTCATTAACATAATGTTTGTTGACATTACCGGGAAATATCAGGATATTGATCCAGAATAAAGATATAAAGTCAACACTGAAACAAGTGATTGAATACAGTAAACACCTGAAAGAGGTGGAGAGAAGCAGCAGCACCAATATGAAAATATTACTTTACAGAAACAGATCAAATGGTAATTGTTTATAAAACACAATAAAGCAGTGTGCCTAAAATGAACTTGTGCCCAAGTCATGCACAGGTATTTATATATTCTGAACAATAGGTAAAGACATTTTAAACAAACCCCATTTCCCTGTGTATGTAAAAGCATTGTGGAGTAATTCATTTTTAGAAATCACAACACAGGCAGTGAGATCTGATCTTTTTTTAATATAAGAACATATCTTGGGAACCTGACAGATTTTTCATGTGATCTACCAACAGATGTTTTAAATGTGCTCTGTGCAGAACATCTATTAGGCTATGTTCAGACTGGCAGTAAGGGATGAGTGAACTTTCCTCTTCCTTATGACTCCAAACCTTTTTCATGGGTGGAACGCTGCATCTTACCTACAGCAGCTCATTGAGAATGAATGTGAGTGGCAGTGAGTGTTTCAGTACTGCCCACTAAATAATATGCAAATGTAAGTTTTAGGGACTTACTGCTGGCGGCCAAGTCATATGGAACTGCCTGCTCCCACCACTGCCCTAGTTCTGAATATAGTGGGAAAAAGTTGGTAAAGTTTTTATTGTTGTGTCTAAGCCACTGAGAAGATTAACCACTCTAATTGTAGTGTTGATGGTTGTCACTGAAAAAATTCAAAATTCAGAACAAGAAACAAGGAAAAATCTTGGGAACACTTGATCTATACACTACAACTTATTAGAAAATTTAAACTAAAATAAAGAATTTTTCTAGTTAATATTAGGAGTCTTTGAGGATACCTGTATATTAACCTCCCTAGCGGTAACCCCGAGTGCAACTCAGGGTAGAAAAAAGTTGCTGTAAGCGGTAACCCTGAGTCACACTCGGGGTAGGTAAACCTATGGGAAGGTAAGTAAATACAGTCCATCGCTGCGATCCCCATCTTCTTTCTTCTTCCTCCCGCGTCTTCTGCACAGAATGAGTCACCGAGGAGTTCCCGGTGACATCGATGCGTGTGTACGTTGCCGGCGGGGCAGGGCCAGAAATTCTAAATCTATTTGTATTGCATTTAACACAAAATAACTGTATTGAATGCAATACATTGGATTTATATGTGTAAAAGCAGTACATTGTTTTCATTTTTTAAACTTTTATATTACAATATAATATAATAGTATAATATTTATTAAAAAAAAGATTTTTTTTTTTAATGTATTATTTTGACATGATTTTGTGTTTCAAACATTATTAAACTCATACTAATATATTATACTGTAAAATAAATTTTCATGAAAAACAATGTACCCACTTTTAGACATAAATCCAGACAGAAATAAACCACTAGGGAGGTTAAGAGCAGCTAAAAAGGTCAGGAGTGGTGGCAAAAATTATTTTACCGTTTGTTAAAATTATATAAATATGTCCATTGTCTGGGTTTATTTTAAGCAAACTAAATGTCATCCAGTTAAGGTTTGAGATTTACTTGTAAATCTGGATAAATGGGACCACACCTCTTTTCTACCCATTCTACACCAACCTACCCTAATCCAAGTGCTTGATTACAGCCATTAATCACATTGTTACATAAACATCAATATTTCTTTGCTTTATGGGTGAATCCTCATCACATATTCTTAGTAATACATAGTCTTGGAAATTCCTTTTTTAGCAAGCCTTTCCATAAAGTGACCAAGGCTATACTAAGTAGCAAGATGTCTTTCAGTCAGATAGAGAAGGTTATATCATATACAATTTTGTAGAGTAAACATTTGCACAAAGTTCTGAAGTTGAGAGGTCACATGTGTGTCATAGATGGGATCTTGCAGACAAAAGGAAACTCACGACTGCAGCTGTTGTCATTCCAAGAACGCAGAGCTGGTGATATAAAACAGATAATGGTAAAACTTAAAAAATGTTTATATGTACTAATGCAACAAAAAAAAAAACTCAAAAAGACATAAGTACCGTATGTTCTCTTGGATGAAAGCAATGTTTCATTCTGGCAGATAAGGCTCCCAATTTACAAACTCCACTAATTACAGCTGGGAATTACATTGTGAGAAGTAAAGCACTGAATAAAATGTTTATTTGTATATTATATATTATATTTGTATATTATGCTAGTCCAAAATGTCTGACCTCTGTTATATAATACAAGAAAATGAATGATTTTGCTTACAGTTGGTTTCACCTTTATCTACACGGGGAGAGAAAACTAATTTACAAACTCTTAGTGACCAGTTATAATATTGGTATTATTTGCTTGTATTTATATAACATCGACATATTAGGCAGCACTTTACAAGGTCTATAGTCATGTCACTAACTGTACCTTACAGAGCCTAGAGGGCCTGTGAGTCTCGCTGGCTGCTTATGAATGAATGAAGCGTGGGAACAATCCTCTGGTTTTTCCCACGGCCGCATTCATTCATAAACGCAAGCCCTCATTCTAATCTGTAGTGCCCGGCGATCTCTCACATAGAGGAGGTATCTCACGGCTCTATTCATAAATGCAGCAGCGATACTCCTCCTCATGTGGCTTGCGTTTATGATCGAACGCGGTGGTGGGAAAAATCAGAGGATATTTCCCACGCTGCATTCATTCATGAACAGCCAGCGAGACTCACACTGTGTTCCTGGAGGGCTGCAACAGCAATCAGAGGAGAGGAGCTGCTCGGCTCCCCTGATTGCTGTTGCTGCCCTGTAGTATGTGTTCCTGGATAGAGTTTTTTTATTCAGGAACACTGGGCTCCTGTGTTTTTGGATAGAGAAACTCTATCCAAGAACACATATAACTAGTAAAGGGCTGCAAGAGCAATCAAGGGAGCGGAGATGACAGCTGCACAGGTCTTGCAGGTCACAAAAATTTGGTCTCACCAGCGCAATTTACAAAGACCATTCTCGCCTACATGTTTGGTAAGCGAGAACGGCCCAATTCGCCGCAAGACCGAATTTAAAAAATTTGCTTGCTTATTCCTACACATTACAATAAATTTTACCAGGCATCCTCTTGGGCCACAAATATAGTTCCATTGTACTTATCTAAATATCTATGATAAAATATTCTATTTTCTAATACTAATTATATTTTAAAATTACTGTACATTAAAATGTTTTAAATAGTATTAAAAGTTAAAAAAAGTATTAAAACTAATTTACCATTAAAAAATGCCAACCATATCCCGGACCAGTTCTTCTTTCCTTTTTAACATGGGGGAAGCCATGAAATAACTTTTAGGTCATCAGGGGACCCTGAACATAATTAGTAGCTCACAGTATATTAATGTGTTGATCCACAGGATCGCTGGATTTCCGGCCAGGGGAAAGAACGTCATTCTTACTGATAGTCAAAAAAGATCATTGGTGTCAGTGGTAAATGAACCTCTGAAGAAATTGCTGGATTCCATGGAACCCTGGTTGAGAAACACTGTCCTAGTCTATTAGGCATTTTCACATATACAAGCCTAATTATAATTTTGATTTTTACAATTACACCAATGGTCTTTTCAATAGTTCTTTATTTATCACAGAATAGGAGGAGCTCTGAGATTAGTTTTAACCTTTATTCAGGACCAGACACACTGATGGCAACAATTAGAAAGGAGCTTAATGCGTACCTAAAGTCAGAAATTTCACTTTGCATAAAAGGGAAGACAACCCACTTAAATAAATTAAAAAATCTGTTTAGTTTTTTTTGTAATTCTTAACCCCCTTTTTTTTTAAGCAGCACCGCCCCCTAATTCTCGATCGCCTAGGCGATCAAGAATGAATGGGGGTGCAAAGCCTCCTGGGATACCTTCATTACGCATCCCAGGAGGCTCCTGGGTGCTCCTTCTGCGCATACCTGAGCATCTAGGCCATGCGCAGAAGGAGCCTTTTCGTGAAAAAAGAAAACTTTGCTGATCTCATGCATGCTCAGTGAGATCGGCAAGTTTTTTTCCAACCTTCGCTACCCGATCTCGCGCTTGTGTCAGGTGACGTAGGAAGAAGAACCAAGAAAAAGAGGCGAAGATGGTGCCGCCCGGAGTGCCAGCTCGGAGACGGAAGCCAAGACGACGTGTGACCCGATGAAAGACATGGATCAGACTGCCCTGTGGAATTGAAGGTAAGTGTATTTTATTTGTTTTAGGCACTTTTCAGTTTAGTTCCTCTTTTAATAATTATGCATTTGTGCTTTCTTTATGGTAGCTAGTATTTGGCAGGAGCTTGATTGCAGTTCAAGTGATAAAAAAAAAAAAAAAATATTTAAAGCATATTTTTTGTGCATAGATTGTTTGGGTTGACTTTCAAAGTCATGTACAACAAGAATATTTAAACTCTAATTGTTGCCATAATTTAACATTTGACATTGGTGAATTATGTAACTGAAGGTGTAGTACAGGGGTAGGCTAACTCCAGCCTTTAGGCCAGATACGGCTTAGCCAGTAGTCCGGTCCAGCCTAATGACCCCCTGGTCAATTCGGCCTAATCCCAGCCAGCAGGGGGTTGGCAACCCGTGGCTCCAGGGTCACATGCGGGGGTAAGGGGACATTTCCTCTCCTCCGCATGCCATGCGGAGAAGAGGGATTTCCTTTCAGGGGCGTTCCTTCTCCTCCGTATGCATTGTGGAGGAGAGGGGCGTTCCTGGTGGGGGAGCGGAGCCATCAGCGCAGGACTCGAGAGAGAGTCCGGCCTAGTCTGCCTTCTTGACCTCCTAAAATGGCCCAGTAGCCAAAAAAGTTTGCTGACCCCTGGTCTAGTACATAAAATAAGTTACTGGCAGGATAACAAGTGAAAATAAATTAGGACAGAAAAAGAAAGTCTCCTAAACCTATAAACAAATCTGCATACTGAAAAACAGAGAAATATATCCCCCCACCCATTTTTATCTTTTTCTCCCATGTTGAATATATCTCCCTGCTTCCTTTCATATGAATAATTAATTTTTACATAAAAATACGAACTGATTTTGCAATGAAGTGACACATTTCTGACAATCTATAAACAGCTGCTGTGTAATCGATACAAGATCATCATAAGCTTTGTTATGACAAATTAATGTTACTGTCTTAATTGCTTTAGTGACAGAAAGTTAAATGAGTGAAATGCTCTAAAAAAAAATTAAATATGACGGAGAATTCTTTTGGCCTGATGATAGGTATGCAAATGAATAACCTTTAGATGGAATATGCTAATAGAGATCTGTGTCAGGCATCCGCCCTCAGCTGCAGATTGCATTGGCACAGAAGCATAATGTCACCTTCTATAGTAACAAGTTTACAAATCTGAAGGTTGGAATGTGATAGAATACAACCTTGTGACATGCAAAGCGGGAGGATGTGACAGCAGAGGGAAAAACACACAGCAGATTAGCATCCACTTCTGGCAGCTTGCATTGGCAATGAATGGGTTACTACATTGCTTATCAGACTCACTAAGGGGGATTTCTGGGAGCTGTGCAGACAGCCAGACCTGGTATGAGTATGATAAGGACATTTACTGCATTAGGTCCTGGTAACAGTAAACTAATGCAGATGTTATTTCTCCTGGGGGAAGGGAGATGCGGTTGTATAAAGGTGCATACTCTAAAACAAAATTATTTATTGCCTTTTTTTCAAAATGAGCTACAACCCCAAGAAAGGTGTGCAGTTATTGCATTACCGAGAGTCATAATAAAAACTCTTTTGGAATAGCATTCATTATTTGAAATAAATTGCAAATACAAAATATCAAAATATCAAACCTGCCTATGAACCTATATAATTGGCATGCTCAAGCAGTGCTTTCACAAAATACAAAAGGTATTAAGAGTTAAGGTAAAACATTATATCCCTTCAACTTCTGATGTATAATTACAATTGTGTTCAGAATAATAGCAGTGTGTTTAAAAAATGATTAAAGCTCAATATATTTATAATAGTTTTTATTTCAATACACGCAAATGCATTGGGGACACTACAAATTCTATTCCAAATCAAAAATTGATCAAATTTGTGTTATTTCTTTACAGAAAGTGAAGAAAATGGAATAAAGCTAAAATAATCTCAAATGCTTTTTGTGGGTAATGTTACAATTAGAATACGCCTATTTGAAACCAAGCTATTGGTAACTTATATATTGTATTGTTTCTGTTTAGACTTAGAATGCTTCAGCCATCAAACATAGCCTAAGACAGCCATCTGTGTCATTGTGCTTTACTTTTAAACTTATCCAAGCCAGTGGCTTATTTTTTTTTTTGCCATTTAGCAAGGGTGTTGACTTCACATTGTGACATACTGTCACGCTTAAGGAAACATGGTCACTAGGGGGCGCTACAGCTTGCAGAGAAGTGGTATGAGCCCTGAGAAGGGCCAAGGTGCACAGTCCTCTACGGAGCCTCTAGTGGTGAGAATGTTGCACTGCTGGTTACTGCCAGGCTGCAGTTCAGGATGGGCAGGGTGAAACATGGTACAAAATCACTAGGCAGAAGAATTGTCCAGAAAATTCAGAGTCGAGACAGGCAGCAAGCAAGAGAGGTCAGGTCACAAGACAGGTGACAAATACCAGAGATCCAGGAAATATACACGGGGGACACAGGAGACACTGGGCAACAGGGGGTTACACAAGAGCTGGACAGGGAAAGCACTGAATTAACCAACAGGTGTAGAGGAAATGCTCAGCACAGCTAGGGGGTTCAGCAATAGTGGAGACACGTTACATGATCGCTGAGTGCTGTGTCTGAGCCAGCTAAATAGCCAGGGATAAGTAAGAGGCTATTTCCTGATTGGCCAGCTGGTTGAGCGAAACCGATAAAACATGGAAAAGCCGGCACGTCCAGGGTCAGAACTTCCAGCATGCACAGGAGAGAGGCACCTGAACTTTAGCGAGGAAGAGGTAATTGTGACACATACACTAGTAGAACATGAGATCCACTAGAAGCAGAACTTACAAATCTGCATATAAATCTTTCCATCACATGAACATCAACTTGCCAATTGGACACATTTAATCTTGAAAAATCAACAGCAAGTACTAGAGTAGCTATTAAAAATGGCCAGTACAGACACAGGACCTGCTTTTGCTTCTATAGAAAGCCCTATAGGCCCACTTGCCATGGCTTTGGAACTGTTAAGAAGGGCTTGTTTTCCAGCTGAAGAAAAGCAACTCCAAAACACGACACTGCCACCACACTGTTTCACTGTGGGGATGGTGTCCTTTTGTGTGTTGTTTTTACACCTAACGTTCCTTTTGGCCAAAAGCTAAACCTAACAATTTTTTTCACAAGCTTTTTGGGACCTTAATGGATTTTTTTGCAAATTTTAGTCAGGCTGTCATCTTGCAACCTCCATAGTCCAGACATCAACGAAAGGACTCCATCCCTATGGTCATAGTAAAGGTGGAAAAAGTTTTGAAATGTTATTATGCTCTCAATTTTTTACATCACATTGAGATTTTAAAAGGAGTGTGTAATTTTTTTATATACACTGTATAAACCCAACTGTGGTGAAAGGAGAAGAACAGCAGGGTTTTTTTCGGCAAATTCCCTATTCCAAAGGTGTTTTACTACTATTATATACTCTCATTTTTACATATCCTCTATGCAGGCTACATCCATAATATCACCTCATTGGAATATACCGTATTTGCCGGTGTATAAGGCAACTGGGCGTATAAGACGACCCCCCACTCTAACCAATCAGTTGGGGGTCGTGTTATACGCCCAGTATTGTACTATTCCTTCTGCCTGTCAGATCTCGCTATTGTACGAGAACTGAGAGGCAGAAGGAACAGTACAGTACTAGTTCTAAGTAATGAATGGGCGCGTTCCTTTAATGAATGGGTGTGTTCCAGTGAAGAGCCAATCCAGGCTCTCCACTGGAGAGCCAATCCAGGCTCTCCGCTGGAGAGCCAATCCAGGCTCACATCCTCCTGTGCAGGCTCGCGTTGCTGCACATGAGGACTCGCGCAAGCTGCACAGCACACCAGACGTGAAGGAGGACTCGCGGGGACGCTGGACGTGAAGCAAGCTGCAGGTAAGTATTGGTACCCGGCGTATAAGACTACCCCCGACTTTGGCACATATTTTTCGGGGTTAAAAAGTCGTCTTATACGCCGGAAAATACGGTATTTATAAAACTACCTTAGTGGACCACTTTCTTTCCAAATTAATAAACTTTATTTTTAACTTTCCAAATTAATAAACCTATAGCTCACCTATTGAGTCTTGGCCCTCCCTGAGGAAGCTGATAAGGTGAAACGTGCTGGAACTAATGGGACCCCATACCCACTAAGGTAAAACCAATCAGTTTAACTACTACTAAAAATTCCCAGCCTAGTATTTAGTCGGGTCTGACTACCCTGAGACAATCGGGAACTGGACTACTAATCCTATATCTATCTATTGAAGAGATGTAGGAATACCTTCTATGTAATTACTTCTCACAGTATTTTAATAAACACTTTTTTGCCAGAAAAAAAAAACCCCGCTGTTCTTCTCCTTTCTATACCCGTTTTTATAAATGACTAAACTAAGGGGTTGGCAATTTACCACTATTTTGATATAGAAAAGGAACAACCCTCTATCCTAATATTGGTGTAAACCCAACTGTAAATGAACTGACTAAAATTAATGGCTTTGTTGTCAACAAAATGGAGGGATTGGTGAAAATAGACTGGTTAAGAGGCAGACTCTTTCTAAAATTTATTTTTTTTAATGTTTTTAATATGTTTATTTTTTGTTGTTGTTTTTGTTGCTACTATCCTAGTTCAGAAACATCTAAATTTAAGATATACATATAAATTTGCTACGAACTTAAAATGTATGTTGCTTAACCTCCCTAGCGATTCATTTCTTTCCAGTTTTATATGACTAAAAGCGGTACATTTTTTCATGTACGTTTTTCATGAAAATTTATTTTACAGTATAATATAATAGCATTAGTATAATCAAGTTTGAAACACAAAATCATGTAAAAACAATAAATTGAATAAATTAAAAAATCTATATATTTAAAAAAAAAAAAAAATACACATTATACTTTTACTATTATATATACTGTTGGCGCTATATAAATCCTGTTTAATAATAATAATAATAATAATACTGTAAAATAAATGTTTTTGAAAACAATGTACTGCTTTTACACATATAAATCCAATGTATTGCATTCAATACAGTTATTTTGTATTTTTGAATGCAATACAAATGGATTTAGAATTTCCTGCCCCACCCCGCCGGCAACGTACACACGTACCAACATCACCGGGAACTCCCCGGTGACTCATGGAGTGCAGAAGCAGAAAGACGGAGATCGTGGCGCTGGATGGCGCGGGACGCCGGCGGATCAGGTGAGGCTCTATTTACTAACCTTCCTATAGGTTTACATACCCCGAGTATGACTTGGGGGTTACCACTTGTAGCAACTTTTTTCTACCCCGAGTCAACTTGGGGTTACCTCTAGGGAGGTTAACTAGGTTACTTCTCATGAGAGAGGGCAAAAGTTTCACCTTGGGTGATAAAGGACCTTGTCCGAGCACTGCCAGGGTGAATACATTAGATCACAGGCAGTGTGCAACAACCAATCCTACGTGAACAGAGGATTGAAATATTTTTTGCACACAGGGTGAAACATGTAGCATCCAGTTATTGATGACACAAGATGATTATTAGATATACTACATAGGGCTACATGTGTACAGATATTCTGGTATCATTTAACATGTCTGTGAAAAAGACAGTAAAACATCTGGAACACAGCTGAGTATGAATACACTTCAAGAACGTAAGATTCCTAAATGATAAACATTGAATAATCATTTAAAAATGTGTTTCCTACATATGCCCGATGTCTTATTATGCACTGACTATTTTTTTGACTAAATTATACAAAATTGGTGTGAGCAATAGAGAATAAAGTGGAATTAGACTATGATTACTTATAATGATGAAAGTATATAAGATGTCTATCCCTTTATACATTGCACTTTACTCCCATGAATGTGGGGGAGTCTCAAGCATCTTCTAAATTCTGTTTATTTTCCCCATTGTTCCATAGGGAACTTTGGACCTTTAGCCAATATATAAAATTTTGTCCCGTTCAGATGACAACTTTTATGTACGTTAGTTGGATCGCACCAGTTAGGTAACATCATAGAAGCCTATGCAGATTCTCCAAAACAATATAAAAACGTGCTGAACTAGAAGTACTCCGAAACACTAGTTTCAGAATCATCAACCTGGAACAACTTTGCACTTTGTTAATAAATATAACCTTCATACACACAGGCATGGCAATGGATCTGATTTATTAAAGCTCTCCAAGACAGGAGAAGATGATAGACTACCATAGGTGAACCTGGCTGATACAGAAAGCCTGGAATGGATTTCTTAATAATTATTTCCGTTTAGTTGGCAAACATTTTAAATCCTGGACCAGATCCTCTCCAGGTTTGCTGAATAACCCAGGTTAACCTATTGTCTATCTTCTCCAGTCTTGGAGAGCTTTAATAAATCAAGCTCAATGTTTTACATTAAATGCAAGGTGGGCACTAACTGATGGGTAAATGTTCAGCTCATGCTGACACTGGTGTAATGGCATTGACATACCTGGCCTCATTTATTAAAGCTCTCCAAGGCTGGAGAGGATACATTTTCCACAGTGAAGCTGGGTGATCCAACAATCCTGGAATGGATTTCTTAAAATCATTTATCATCAGATCACTGTTGAAAGTGTATCCTCTCCAGCCTTGGAGAGTTTTAACAAATCAGGACCAATATGAGAAAGCACTTAATGGCCCTAATTTAATAAAGTTCTCTAAGGCTAGAGTGAATAAACTTTCATCAGTGAAACTGAGTGATCCAGCAAACCTGGAATGGATTTCCTAATATTCATTAGCTTTTTGTTAGCAAATGTTTTCAATTCTGGACCAGATTAATTTCAGGTATGCTGGATCACCCAGCTTCACTGATGAAAGTGTATCCTCTCCAGCATTGGAGAACTTTAATAAATCAGGTCCATTGTGTTTGGTGTTGGCCCAAGGGGACGGTTAAAAAAAACTGCATTAAATTCCAGACAAAAATGCTAATGTTGAGTTTCTGCGTTCTGAATCTTGAAGGAAACAATCAACTGGAGATGACCCGTCCTGATTTAGTGGTTGTACGGTTTTACTCTTAATTAATTAATTATCTGATTAATTTAATATATTTCTAAGAAACTAGATTTATTATACTGTCTTGGGGAATATCGCCTTAGGATCCACAGATATGGCCTATGTCTAATACATAGCAGACAGTGTTCTCCTTGTGATCCTTTACTAACTTTGGGTTTTTTATGTCACACACTCATAGCATGTTTATAACACAATAAAATAGTTATCATTATATTCTATGAATAAATCCAGATCAGCGCATAGTGTTATATGGCAGTATATTGCATTCTTTTTTTATTATATCTTGCTTGCTGCATCTGGTGTGATTTTATAAAAATGTGCATTACATTATAGTCAATAGCAAATTTTGGATAATGTACTGAAAATACAATATGCATTTTAACAAGTGAATTATTAATGTTACAAAATGCAAAGTAAGAAAACGCATGTAAAATGCATGGTAAACACGCTAAAAACATTTTTTAGCACTACATGTTAATACAACACATTAAAAACGCAAATTGTGTTTTCATGGAAACGGGCAGCAGGGTTGCTCAGTGGTTAGCACTCTGGCCTTTGCAGCGCTAGGTCTTAGCTTTGAATCTCGGCCAGGACAATATCTGCATGGAGTTTGCAGGTTCTCCCTGTGTTTGCATGGGTTTCCTCCGGGTACTCTGGTATCCTCCCACATTCCAAAAACATGCAGTTAGGTTAATTGGCTTCCCCCTAAAAAAAATTCCCTTATACTGTGGTAATGACATATGACTATGGGAGGGACATTAGATTGTGATCTCCTTTGAGGGATAGCTAGTGGCATGACTTTGTACAGCGCTGCATAATATGTTGGCGCTATATAAATACTGTGTAATAATAATAATATTAATAGGTGTAAAAAAGGCCCTTAGGGGTTCATTCCTGTGTTCTGCTCCTCAAAAATCACTGCAAGGATGTTACCAGAAATCAGTTAAGTATTGTAGAGTATGCTTTTATTAAGGTGGAGCAATTGCCCATCTGAAGTGCTGTGTGCGAATTACAATGGTCACTTACACTACGTTGTGGGAAAAAAGGTAAGGACAAACTGTACCTGTACTGGTGCACCACTCATTGGACCTGATTTATTAAAGCTCTCCAAGGCTTTCATCAGTGAATCTGGGTGATCCAGCAAACCTGGAATGGATCTGGTCCAGGATTCAAAATATTTGCTAGGAAATAGCAAAAACAGGTTTGCTGGATCACCCAGCTTTACTGATGAAAGTGTATCCTCTCCAGTCCTAGAGAGCTTTATTAAATCATGCCCAATAGACCCAGAGCACATCCCACTACTGATAACCCCTAGAAATATTTTCTTTTTTCATATTTCATGCATATATACACTTTTACTTGTTGGTGTTTGTGAATTTTAATTTCAATTGAACTGAACGTGAATATTACAAATGGTTTTGCTATTTTTTATTTATTTTTTGGTTTTGCTTTTACTTTAAATTACTGATAATACACTGACCCAAGTAAATACATTAAACTGATACTTTGAATAAACATTAACAGGCAGGTATTCCTCTGGCATATTATGTACTAGTGATGTAGAAACTATGCTTCAACACAAGGCTTAGTTTTTTCAGACGATTACATAACTACATTAATTATATAAAGCAACAAATGCTACAAATCATTTTGATTATGCTACAAGTCAGTTGGATTAAAAACACATGCAGCATAGATGACAGTCAATGCAGAAGTCAAAAGGGCAAACTTTGGGGAAAACAGATTTATTTTTATAGTGTACAAAACAGATGTAAAATTAAAGGGTAAAAGTGTACTTATATAGGAGTTACCCCTAAAGGGTCCCCTTCCCTCCCCTCTACCTGCAATTTTCAAATATCACTTGTTTATCTGTTATTCCTCTTTGATATCTTTGCCGTGTAAGAAGGGAGCATGATTTTGCAGGTCACATTGCAAGAATCACAGATGAATATAGCTAAAGGTAAATTAAAGGGCCTAAAGTTACATAGTAGGTTAGGTTGAAAAAAGACATAAATCCATCAAGTTCAACCACTAGGGAAAAAAACATATCCCAGATATAAAACCCTATAGACATAGTTGGTCCAGAGGAAGGCAAAAAAAAACCCGGTACAACTTGCTCTAACAGGTGATAAAATTCCTTCCTGATTCCATGAGACAATCGGATTGATGTTCCCTGGATCAGCAGTCATTGTTATCTTTACTTTAAATACTTAATCCCCAGTTATATTCTGTGCTTCTAGAAATCATCCAGCTTTTTCTTAAAGCAATCTATAGTAGTTGCTGAAACTACTTCCTGAGGGAGCCGATTCCACATTTTCACAGACCTTACAGTGAAGAATCCCTTCCTTATCCGGAGATTAAACCTCTTTTCAAAGAGCGCCCCCTTGTGCTTTGTAATGATCTCAAAGTGAATAATGGGGAAGAGAGTTCTCTATATGGACCATTTATATATTTATACAGGGTGATCATATCCTCCCTTATATGTCTCTTCTCAGGGGAGAATAGATTCAGTTCAGCTAATCTCTCCTCATAGCTGAGCTCGTCCATTCCATGTATTAGTTTAGTTGCCCTTCTCTGCACTCTCTCCAATTCCACAATGTCCTTTTTGTGAACTGGGGCCCAAAACTGGACTACATATTCCAGATGTGGTGTGACCAATGCTTTGTACAGGGGCAGGATTATGTCTCCATCTCTGCAGTCTATTCCTCTTTTATTACAAGAAAGTACTTTGCTAGCTTTAGATATTGCAGCTTGGCATTGCATGCTGTTGTGCTAAAGTTGTGAGTGCCCCTACGCTTCAAGGCTCAGCAGATATTTTAAAGCTGTAAAAATTATTCACATATTGGATGACCGCTGTACCAATATTAGATTACATTTTAATTTTACATTTACATGCCAAATAATAAAATAATCACTGGGACATTTCAATCTATACTGGTCTCAATTATGGTGCCATTAGCTAACTTTGTATTGTGAGTTACTTAAACTTACCAACATTCTACATTATCTGTTTCACATTAAACAAAATAAAGACAAATCAACAAATGTATAAAAGTGTAAATAAAATGAATTATGTAGAGTCTCTATCAGTATACAATAAGAATCCTTCTCTTGATGAGCAGACCGATATAACCTGAAATGCGATTGGTTGTTGTTTTTTTTTTTACTATGCTTTGGCCTTACCCTTTAGGTTTTTTTCTCTCTTTTTGAATTTATTTGTGTTTTATAAGTGCAATGTAGTTGTACTCCAGGTGTTTACCAACTCAAAAATATTCAATTCAATCTAGTTATGGATTTCTTAAAAAAAAACAATTTTAACAGCTGGCAAACAACACTGGATTGTTCTTGATATTAGTTCCAGTTAGAACTAGTAGGGCTGCAGAACAATACTGGAAGAATCTCTACTACATTATATGGTGCATTTTTTCTAAGTCTAAGAGGGAAGAGCATGGATGACCTAATCAGAGTACTGCTGCTCCGTTATTGTCCAATTACAGGCTGAGGGAATGCTAGGCCAGGTTGTAATAAAAAGAACTGTGCCTTAACGGTCATAGGAAGAAAGGAAGAACTGGACTGACAGAAGCAGAATCCAAAATGCAGTCTTTTTTTGTAGTTACGTGCAATATTTTACCCATCATTATTAGAAACAAAACGTGTGATATATTTACACCTTGGGAAAATATTCAAAGGCATGCCGGGGACCAGCGAAACAAGAAAATGTTTTATGTAGAAAAAGTAATCCCAGGTGGTAAATGTACAGGCATTCCTGAATCACATGAAATAAAATAATATATCACAAATATCAATTTCAAATGCATATTTTAGCTTTATTATCGCGTCAATATCTGTACTTCAGAATAAGAATTAAATATGCAAAATTGAGGAAATAATGCCTTGTGATTTCTGCAGTCCGTTATTATGCAGAATCTTTCTCCTATTCATGATTCCAATATGTGATGGGAGTATGATACAATAAAAGTTGTGTCTAACATACTCATTCTATAGCCAAAAACACTTACCGCTGTAGTATCTGTACCAAATCTGTACACAGTCCTCATCTTCTGGACTACTGTTTGAGGCATCATCTGGCTGATTTCCATCCCAGTAATTGTAGTCATATGTTGTTCCGTCTGTCCACTGAAACTCTCCTTCCTAACAGTAAGAAAAAAAATATAAAATAGGTTTCAGCAGTTGAATAGCATTTTATATAAAAAAAACACAAAACATAAAAATGTAAACATTTTTTTTTTTACGCAGTTTGAAGCTTAATAGTTTAGGCAGGCAGTATTAAATAGTGTAGGTGAATATTCCATGTTTACCAGGCTAACATTAACTGCTTTCCTTAAAAAGAACTGAAAACCGATAATCAGACTAAATGGGCCTGATATATCAAACTGGAGATGATAGAATCCCATGGGTGAACCCGGATGATGGCAAACATTTGACCATTCCAGGTAAAGGAATTTAAAGCGTAACTAAACTAAAAATAAAAAAAATTACACTTACCTTAAATCCTGCAGATCTCTCGATGGCGCTGGTCCTTCCCATGATCCGGTCCTTTGTCGTACGGGAATTCCTCTTCATCATGGTGGAAGCCATCTTTTGTCTTCTCTTCCACCGTCTACTTGCTACGTCACCCGATCTCGCAGGTGTGAGATCGGGTGATGTAGCTGCTGTGAAAGGGAAAAAAAGGGAGCCGATCTTACTGCACATGCGTGAGATTGGCAACCCTTTCCCCTTGGTGGAAAAATTCCCCTTCTGTGCATGCCTGAAATCGGGCATGTGCAGAAGGAGCTGCAAGAGCCTCCCGGGATGCCTGACGTAGGTATATCGGGAGACTCTGTGTTTCCATTAAGTCTTGATCAGCACAGCAATTAGGAATATTTTTCGAGGCCGTGCTGCACCTTTTTTTTTTTTTTAAAAAGGGTGTTGCTTAAAAAAAATAACAACATTTTTACTTTATTTAGAAAAATATTCTACCCTTCCATGTAAAGTAAAAACGTTGAGTTTAGGTCCGCTTTAAAAATAGATTTCTTCATCACTGAGCATCAATCATTTGATATTGGTTATATATATATATAAATGGGATATTAAGGTAAAATGCTCACCTGTCTTCTGTCACTTAATCCTATCCAGATATCTGTAGGTATTCCAGGGACTTGACTGTTCACGAGATCAAACACAAAAATATTTTCATCCCAGCTGAGGAGAAAATAAGAAACTCTTAGGAAGCAGTGCATTAAGTTTCATACTCCAGTAAATGTATTTAGTTCCAACATAAATCTTTTCTATATGTGGTAACTAAGAACAAATCAAAAATATTTTTAACAGAACTTTAATAGGGTTTATTACCTGTTGTTCTGTTTTACTACCTAGCCATATGAAGTCATGTTTAGCTTAAATTTCCTTGCATATGACTAGGTATTCAAAGTGAACACAAGTTCACTCTATTTAAATTACTGGACTAAAAATATACTCCATTAATAAATCACTGTAGTAATGTATGTTAAAACAGTCCTTAACATACATTATATCATTTGCACAACTATTTAAACCCTTTAAAAGCATTTTGATTACAAAGCCGAATCAACCTTCTAGTCTAAATTAAACATATATTTTAGGTGTTTCAAAAGAAAACATTTACAAAACCTTCAGCTTGTTTCTTTAAAAAAAAACAGCTACAGCCCATGTAGAAAAGCCCGTCCCCTGACAGCATGCTTAAGAGTGGGATTCCTGCTCTTTGAGAGGAACAAAGAGAAGTTTTCTCCTTGTAGGGGTTATCATGCCCTCTCCAGAATTAGAACCATAGCTCCATAGCTCTCAGAGGTCCCAACCTTTCTTCACTATATTTTTTACTTTTTGAAATAAGTTTAATTTAAATTCCATGCAAGTCCAGGCCAGGTAAATGCACAATCTTTGGCTAATACCTACTTGGCAAGACCTACTCAAATTGGGTGAAATGTTAAAAATGTGAAATTTTGGTTCATTCAGTACTAGCAATGCAACAGTTAGTATGTGTGAGTTATGCAAATAATCCTTACCAAGATAACTAAGTGTTTTCCTATTTTTTCCACCCTCTGCTTCAGGGGTTACGGGGGGTAGGGGACATATTTGGTGCTCATGCTCGGTGGCACAAGAATTTTGGGGAAAGGTGTTTGACCTTATCACCCAGGTGCTACAAACCCTTCTATCCCCTAGTCTGGAAAGCGCCCTATTGAGTTAAATTGAAATACCATTGCCGAAGTATGCAAGGAAATTTTGCAACTATGTGTTTCTGGCGGGCAGATTGATGCTGGCTCAGGCTTGGAAATGACCATAAATACCATGGCTCCACTAACAGTTAAATTATTTGGGTAATGGTGAATGATGAACGATAGAACACATGTACTATCAAAGATACCCCACATGCTTTTGAACTTACCCGGGATCCATAGATAAAACATTGCTCCTCAATTCAGTCTCCTTCTTCATGTGGAGACCCCCCCCCCCATCGCCAATTGTCTCCTTTTGTTTTTTTTTTATTCTTTTAAACGGGTTCGCTTTAACGCTCCAACTGGTACAATTACTTGGTGTTTGTTATAAGAACAATATGTACTCAGTTGTATTCAAAATGTTTTTACCAAACCCACACTTTGTCTTTTACACTCTTCTGTTTCATAAAATTTGTTTTTCTCTGAATAAAAATATATTGAAAGAACAAGTTGCTTCTTACATACTCAATTTGATGTGATTTGATTTTAGAAGGCAGGAATGAAAAGTATAGGTTATAAGAAGAAGGCAATAAAAGAAGCTCATGCTTTGGCTCCTGTAAGTCGATATACCATACCTGTGGATAGAAACTAATTTGGCAGTTGTCCTGCCAAGTGAAAACTCAGCACAGTAAAAGTCTGCTTCTGCCCATGTTTTATTCATTGGGAAAAACCTGTAGCAGTTCCCGTTGTACTCTGTCCAAAATAGAGGGCAGGCGAATGGCTGGCTCACATCAGTAAATGCTGAGAGAGAAGAGAATGAAAGAGTGTTTATTTTCCTTCCGGCAGAAATTTAAATAAAAAACCTTATTTCATTAGTATGTACATGTCAGATTTGTACACCACACACTCTATACAGTTTGGCTTGGTAAATAATTTGCAATAGGCCTATTCAGTAATAAAGTTGGAACAGTAACTCCTAGTAAGTATTAAAAAAGTTCCTAATTACACGAGTAGGGCTATGTTCAAACGTGCAATAATTGTCATTGGAAAGGATCTTTCACGATCCTTTCCAACGACTAACGACGGCACGATGCATGAATGAGCTCTGTACATAGCGCCATTTGCTCTATAGAGAGGGAAGGGGTAGAACGACGGAGCGGCACCCTACTGCGCTCTCTTCCCTTCCATTACGATGGTTGTCATTCATCCTTTGTGGATCCGCCAGGACACTTGTTTGTACAATGAAGGACGAGCGCTATACACACGCAAGATTCCCATCCGATATCGTCCCTGAGACAATTATCTAGAACTATTGCACGTGTGTACCGAGCCTTATTGGGAGGAAATCAGCCACATTCTTTTTTAATGGCTGTTACACCCAGTTTAAATATAAAGTTTAAATATAACACATTGGATTTTATTGGTTGCATTCTTTAATTTTTTAATTTTATAATAATTTTTCAGTTAAGAAAAAGCCTGCTGTTCACAATTCTACATTACAGTAACAAACCTTCAATCAGCAATAGATACCAGGAAACAAATTATAAAATCCTCATAAGATGGCACAGGACCCCAACACTTTTAGTCAGGATATTCCCACAGACTGGTGGACATTGCTGGTTTTGTCATCAAGAACAAGGCACCATGCATCACACATATTGGAGCTGCCCAGCACCGTCACCATTCTGGTTGAAAGTGTCCGAAATGATACACCAATTAACCGGTGTTGACATCTGGCAGTTCTGCATTAGCTCTTCTACACGTGTCTGGGATGAGATATAAAAAATCTCTACTGCTATGGAATAGTTAGTATCTGAAGATAAAGATCAATATGAAAAATTCAAATTGACGTGGTCAGCTTCGGACTGGTTTAAGGAATCTCCTCAATTCCAGACTTTTCTGTAATGAGGTGACATTCACCCCTTGGCATTTATACAGCGAGATATGGTAGCCTATGTACTCATTTCCTACTATTCCAGGATCGTGTCGCTTACAATTACTGCCTCATTCACCTTTTCCTTCCCTACCTTGTCCTTATGCATCTATTCCTTCCCCTATAACCCCCCAGGGCTTTGTATTTGTCGTTTGCTCCCATTTTACCCCCCCATTTCTGGATTTGTGACAACAGTACATGAATGTCCTGTTATAAATATTGTCCTCTCCGATTGTATTGACTCGGGTATAATATATTCTTCGGCTAGACATGACATGACATGGACATTTTTTTTTTTTTTTCTTTAAAATATTCTTTTTTCCTTTGATTTGTATTTTGTATAGCACATTTATGTTTTTTTTCAGTTTATATAGTCACCTTGACTAGTAACTGTATGATGTTGTATTTTATAAAAATTCAATAAAACTGATTGAAACAAAAAATCTCAACTGCATAATTAACTTAAAGCAGCAAAAGCCAGTATACCGGCTTTTTGGAAACAATCTACCCCTCCTAATATACACCATTGGATAGGTTGGGTGAATGACATAATAGAAATGGAAGACATAATAGCCAAACACAACAACCGCTGACCGAAATTCATTCAAACCTGATTTGATTGGTTTCAAAAGAAATACTCGATGAATGTGCTCTGTTAATGAGAAATGCTTCTCCTATAGCACCTCCTGATCACAATGAGCAACCATGATCTTTATAGGATGATACAAAGGATACTGCCACTCTCTCCCCTTCCCCCGTCAGTGTCCACAACTCTTTCCCCCCTAATGTTTCCCCCACATTCCTAGCTACTCCCCCATTTTTGTTTTTTCTCACTTACTAAAAATGGGAAAGCACTAAAGCAACCTTATATTTAGAGATAGAATGGAAGCGTAGAGCCTCCCGGGATACCTACATCAGGCACCCCAGGGGGCTCTGGATGCTCCTTCGGGCATGTGCAGAAGGGGCATTTTCCTACACTGAGGGGAAAGAGACGCTGATCACATGCGCACTCTTTTTTTCCCCTTTACAGCAGGCTATTTCACCCAACGCAGTGCAATATCGATCTGCGAAATTAAAGATAAGTGTGATTTTTGTTTTAGTTCCACTTTAATGTATCAAACAGATATAACAAAACATTTTCAATAGGTTATTAATCAGGTCTCAGGGAGAATACGAGATATTTAATTTTGGCAGGATCAACATGTACAATGCATAGTTAATGCGCAGCCTGTGAATATGAGCATATATGTGAATATGAGATTATATGAAAAACCTCCAAAACCTCTCCCAAACTCCACCTAAATAGCTTATTAGGCAGTGTGGCTTATTGGGCATTACACAAGGGTCTATCTACAAATGTTTTCACCTGTTATTAACCTAACCTTTACCCAATAGACCTGATTTATTAACCTGCCGAGCGATAACCCTGACTGTGACTTGGGGTAAAAAAAAAGTTGCTAGGAGCGGTAACCCCGAGTCACACTCGGGGTAGCTAAACCAATGCAAAACAATGATAAACTGAGCCTTACCTGATCCGCCGGCGTCCTCCGTTGCGATCCTCATCTTCTTTCTTCCTCCACCCAACATCCTCCTCATCCGACGAGTTCCTGGTGACGTTGGTGCGTGCAGACGTTCCGTTCATGGCGTGGCGGGAAATTCAAATCCTATTTGTATTGCACTGAATATAAAATAACTGTATTGAATGCAATACAGTGGATTTATATGTGTAAAAGCAGTACATTGTCATTCATGAACGTTTATTTTACAGTATAATACAATAGTATAAGTATAATATTTATTTTTATACATTGTCTTTCATGAACGTTTATTTTACAGTATAATAAGTATAATATTTATTTTTATACATTGTCTTTCATGAACGTTTATTTTACAGTATAATACAATAGTATAAGTATAATATTTATTTTTATACATTTTTTAATTTTTTTAATCGATTTAATTTATTATTTTGACATGAATTTGTGTTTCAAACTTTATTATACTCATACTATTATATCATACTGTAAAAAAAAATTTCATGAAAAACAAATGTACTGCTTTTATACAGATAAAACCAGAAAGAAATAAACCGCCCACGAGGTTAAAGCTATCTAAGATAAGAGACTATCATAGGATATCCCCTGTCTTTAATGATACAGCACCGTATTCTTTCTAAGATTTAGCTAATTTAATATTACTCTTGTATTCAAGACTCAGCTTAGATTTGTTGCAGTTGCTTTCCTTTATATATTCACATTCCAGTTTGCAAGATAGATATTAAACAGACCAATTCTGGGAACAGACCAATTCCTTCAGAGTCTGTTAGCCTGTCTTTTTTAGACTTGTTTTGTTATATCATTTTCTATTTGTTTTGTACCTGTAATCTCAATAAAATAATTAAAATATAAAAATGATTTGCTTTTAGTTGGGCAATGTTTTCAATCCTGGTGTAGATCTATTGCAGATTTGCTGGATCACCCGGGTTCTTCCATGAAAATCTATCATCTCCTGTCTTAAAGAGCTTTTAAAAAAGCTCAATATTTACAAGTTTTTCACATCAGATTAAATTAGAAATTGTGTGAATCAGCTTTTTTTTGTGGTTCATACATTTTTCTAATTGACTACAATGTGAAAAAGTGTTAACTGCTGTTGTACTTTCCAGTGGAAATCAGTGTAATTTGTATTATGGCGTTGCATATATAACCGGTTTGTTTTTTGTGTGGGTGCCATTGAAGATCACCTGTAATACCAATCTACAAAAAGCTCAAAACAGGTCTCTTTGTTTCTCTATGCACCACGGAAGCTGTGAGGAAGCCCTTCCTTTGTATCAGTATTGCTACATTCATCTTTATTATGAAATTTGTCATAATATGCCAGATATAAGCTACTTGTTATCCTGGGATATCATGAATAATAGTCCACCAGGAAAATGTCAGAATTATTGCAGTACCACTTTCCAAATGCTTACCAGGCATTTGCAGAATGTTTATTCAGCCTACACACAGACTTGCAATTATGATGATGGACACAGCTTGGGGCCAGAATTTCCATCACCAGCAATATTTGTACATATGAGCTCTTGGAGCTTTTTTATTCTGATGCTTTTTAAATGCTTTTGACTGTTTACAATAAATTAGAAGTCATCTGGTCCTTATGGATACAACAGGTACTGCCACCCTACTTTTGACCACTGCCTCGTAACACTTTGACCCTCATAATGGGTACAGTCTTTCTTAACCCCCCCCCCTCCCATTATCTTCATCCCTGTCACTTTTTTCTCCTTTTTCAGATGTTGTATTCTTCTACTGCTTTTCTTTCTACGAGCGGTCTTTCATAGGCAGATGCTTGGGGCCTAAAGCTTCCTAATATTCCCAGATGGCTTGCCCTACCCAGCTCTGAATCGATTCTTGACCTGCGACAGTGGCCTCTCCCCATAGTCTTCCCTCATGGGGTAATAACTACTCCTACCATCATCTGTTCTGGTTATATGCACATTAACCTCCTGGGGGTTCATTTCTGTCTGGATTCATATGTATTAAAGTGGTACATTGCCTTTCATGAAAATTTATTTTACATTGTAGGCCTATAATTCTTAGGCATACCTCACCGAAATATGTCCAATATTTAATAAACTTAATATTAAACTTTAAATAAAAATACTGAAACCTGTAATATAACTGTACAGCATATAAATATATGTATGTACCGTATTTTTTGCAGTATAAGACGCACTTTTTCTTCCCCAATCCAATTGAATCCAATACAAAATAATTTGAAATTCCCACCAGGCTCCCTCGTACGCACCAACGTCACCGAGATCTCCCAGAGAATGTCAGCACTTGCCGAGGGACAGATCGGACGAGGAGGACACGGTCCGAGGATGGGATCCGAAGGGCAGGACACTGGAGGACGCCAGTGGGACCATTTAAGTATTTAATTTTTATGATTTTCGCAACCCTGAGTGTGGCTCGGGGTAACCGCATTCAGCGGTTTTGTTTTACCACACTCGGGGTTACTGCTCAGGGTGTTATAATGCACTGTATCTGCTCATTTCTGTTTCCTATTCTGCCATACCACAAAAACATCAATACATTTTTTAAAAAAAAGCTGCTTACAAAACACTTCAAGTCTATTTAGAGGTTGCTGAGCACAGTGACCATGGTACGCCATACATGATTTTGCAACCATGTTTTTTTTTTGCATGATTTTGCAACCATTTATCAATTTTTGAGCAGAGAAATTCAAAGAAACCACTTTCCCAACCACTACAATGACATTATGTGAACAAGCCCTACAATACAAATGTTTGACAAATATTGAAGAGACAATATGCAAAAAGTTGATGCCTGTATCTGTGAGTTCTAGACAATATGTATTAGTAAAACACACTTAAGGTAACAATGGTTTAGTGATTATAGTGTCTACTTTTGTGAAATTGCTCTCATTTTGCTTGTTGCCAAGGTCAAACTATACACACAGCTGTCTGCTATTATCTACAGAATGTCTGACTATATTGCTCAGGATAAAAAGGATGATGAATGTGTTGTCCAGTTTCATCAGTTCCAGTCTAGATGAGAGACTTTATTCAAAATACACATATCTAGCTCACTAATGTCAGTGCAGATTTTTTTGCTCCTAGAGATAGTCTTTAATAAAAAAAAATATGAACCTTTTTTTGTAGTGCAATATATTTGAATTTTACTTTCACTAGCATTTTGTCTCATTGCAATTATAATATTCAATGAGCAATACAAATGATCCCAATATATGCATGGTTCCTGTGTTCCTTCGGAAAAATTCCCTCTCTTTGATTTAGGTTGCTTTCATGGCCCAAAAACGTTCTGTGCCGTCACAGTAAATGTAGCAATGTTTGTTTGTTATCTCACGTAAAACGCGTAGTGATACATTTTGAATAACATTTTGATTTTGACTCAACCACTAATACTGAACATACATTGATGCACATTCAGGTTTGCAAAGAGGTCTCTTGTCATAATATTGCATCATTATATTATTATACATTATATATAATATTGCATCGTTTTTCATTTACTGTCCTTTTGTTTTGTATATGAAACATGTGTTTGTGTCTATTTTTCTCATGTTTTTATATTATTTAAGACATAATTAATTGTATTTGATTCTGCAAAAAATTAAATAAAAAATAAAGCCCTGATAGGGGTTAATGTGTTTGGTATGCACTTATAGGGTAGTAGGTACTGGTATTTCCAAGATACCATTTCCATATTTTTTATATAACTCATTCATTTTTGGTTTATAACATGTATTTTATGACAGCAGTCGCCAACCAGTGGTCCGCAGGAACATTTTGGGGGTGCGCGGCTCTGGCCGGAGCTGCCGACCAAGTCCCCTGTACAAGTCCCAAGCGATGGGAAGTGGGCGGGCTGTGTCCTGGACATAACTCGCCCACTCTCCCATCGCAGGCTTAGATCTGCGATTAGAGAGTCGACGGGGCTATGTCACTTTGGGGGAGGTTTCTCCCCTTTGATTGATACCCAGCTCCCTGCGCATGCGTGGTCAGGAGCCGGTGATTTTAGTGGTCCGTGGAACCAAAAAGGTTGGCGACCACTACTGTATGGCACCTAGTTGTGTCACGTCATACCTTTAGATTTGATCTTCAGGACCCGAGGTGACCAAAATCCCAGGGTTCTGTGACATAATTTAACATAATTTAATCTACACTTTTCTACTGGACCATCACTCTGACAGGTATCTGCAAACAGGAATGGGTAGCAGATAAAGCCATTAAAAATGTGTTTTGATGATACGACTCCCCAAGATTCGGAGTGGCTTGGATGCTGAAAACATCTAAGGATTGTTTCGGCACTGCTTAGCCCCTGCATTAAGCTGTAGCCTGGTAAGTGCCATAGGACAATACCAGGTTTACTTTAGGAAATTCATAGTATGGGCCCCATGAAAAACATTAATTACTACTTCTGGTTTTGTGATAATACAGTTTTTAAATAAAACCAGATCCATTTGACTAATTTTCTGTTAAATATTGTTCATTATACTTACTCTTACTGCTGGTGCATATAGAAACCCATGATACCAGAAACATATTGACTACTTGTAGTAATTTTTACAGGTGTCCCAGCAGCTCTGCCATGAGTAAATTGATTTTTTTCTAAGCCTTAGAAAAAATGCAGAAGTCACCCATAGACAAACAAAGAAGCAATTCCTCACATTCTTCACTCGCCTCTGTTAAAGAGCCATAAGGTAGTGTTTACCAGTTATAATGTCATGGGGAATTTCCTGACCCTTTATTCATTATTTATCATTATCTTGTATTTATATAAAAATAGTACATAGTGCTTTAGAAAGTGATATGACTAAGTGTTCCTCAGAGGAGCTCAGAATCGAACGTCCCACAGTCAAAGGCCAATTTCATGGGAAGCCAATTTTGTTTGTGTTTTTGTTTTTTTGGATGTGTGTGGAAACATGATAGCCCAGAGGGAACCTTGCAAAGACAGGAGAACATGATTTGTGTCTGGGCCCCTACTGCTGCAAAGGCAAGAGTCCTAATCCAGCCATTATGTTCTGGCAGAAACAGGTTAAGCTGAATATTTTACCAGTATATATGACATGTATAAACTTGGTATTATGCCATTTATATGTGTGATGTCATGGCTCGTTATTCCTGTTATAGCAATTTAGACAAATCATGCACATATTCAGGAAACTAATATAGTCCATATTTAGCTTGGGCAAAAAAAAAAAACCATAATATTTATTTTTAAGAATCTTTAAAAAATTCAGTTCTGAGTGTAATACTATCTCTGGGGTTGTACCTCACATACTGCCCACCACAGGAAGAAGTTTTTTCCTGTTACTTCTCTTTGATTGATTGATATGATGATCTAGAATTAATTTATGTAATAATAGTTTATTTAAATTAATATAATACACATTCCCTGATTTCCTTGAATTCATTATTAACACAAGCAGGTGTTCACAGATTACTGGTTCACCATTAAAGGGGATACATAGTAAGTCAGGTTTAAAAAAGTCATCAAGTTCAACCAATAGGGAAATAAACATATCCCAGATATGAATCCCTATGGACATAGTTGGTCCAGAGGAAGGCAAAAACCCCCCACCCCCTGGTACAATTTGCTCCAACAAGGAAAAAAATTCCTTCCTGATTCCATGAGGCAATTGGATGTTCCCTGGATCAACAGTCTCTGTTATCTTTACTTTAAATCCTTAATCCCCAGTTATATTCTGTGCTTCTAGAAATCATCCAGCTTTTTCTTAAAGCAATCTATAGTAGTTGCTGAAACTACTTCCTGAGAGAGCCGATTCCACATTTTCACAGACCTTACAGTGAAGAATCCCTTCCTTATCCGGAGCTTAAACTTCTTTTCTTCTAGACGCAAAGAGCGCCCCCTTGTCCTTTGTAATGATCTCAAAGTGAACAATGAGAGAGTTCTCTATTTGGACACTTTCTATATTTATACAGGGTGATCATATCCCCCCTTAAATGTCTCTCCTGAAGGGAGAATACATTCAGTTCAGCTAATCTCTCCTCATAGCGGAGCTCCTCCATTCCTTTTATTAGTTTAGTTGCCCTTCTCTGCACTCTCTCCAATTCCACAATGTCCTTTTTGTGAACTGGTGACCAAAACTGGACTGCATATTCCAGATGTGGTCTGACCAATGCTTTGTACAGGGGCAGGATAATGTCTCCATCTCTGCAGTCTATTCCTCTTTTATTACAAGAAAGTACTTTACTAGCTTTACATATTGCAGCTTGGCATTGCATGCTGTTAATAACTCTATGATCTACCAGAACCCCCAGATCCTTTTCCATTTCTGACCCCCCAAATGTATTCCCCCTAGACAGTATGAAGCATGCATGTTGTTAGCTCCCAAGTGCATAACTTTACATTTATCTATATTAAATGTCATTTGCCACTTGGCTGTCCAATCAAACAGTACATCCAGGTCTGCTTGTAGATTATAGACATCCTGTATGGACTTAATTCCATTACATAGTTTTGTGTCATCTCCAAACACAGAAATGGTACTTTTAATCCCAGGTGCATTAGTACATATTAAAATGTATAAAAAAAAAAACGAAGGACCTGAGCAGGTGGACTGTGTTCCTCCTACATATGCCAATGTTTAGTTTTCAATTTTGATTGGAATGTGATCTAAAAAAACCTCACATTTGTGAACAGCATTTTGCTGGAGGCAGACAGTACTTAGTAAATGTCTGAAACCTTATGAGCAATCAGTGTTTACAAACAAATGTAAACTTCTAAAGATAGAAAAGTCTAATTATACCTCCTTAGGCTAGTGATAAGGTTGTGGAGCATTTCCAGCTTCCTTACGTCAGGCAGCCCCATGAATTTGGGTAGCAGTACTAGTATCCTTCACTAACACCAGCTCTCAAATGCACAGATACTAGTTTCTTAGGAACCAGGGCTGCCATATGTGTGTTCAAGTTACTAACAGGGTGCCAGCTGCAGGAAGCTTAGATGCAGGTCTGAACCTATCACTAAAATTTTTATAGGGTAGATAACCCTTTTATATAAAGTAAAAATTACTTTCTTTTTTTTCTTTAATTTTTTTATTTTTGTTAAAAAAAGGGGGAAGCCCCTCACCTTCTGTCTTTACCTCTGCGGCTGATCTTCAAATTCGAATAAAAAACTCTTCAACCCCTTGTCCCACTCGCTGTAATAAATTAAATTGCTGGGGAGAAAAAATTTGAATATGCACTTTACATTCACATAAAGATTCCACCATGTAAAATGGATTACCAGATCTTGGCTCCTCTGTTTACATTCATTAAGGTCTTCTGCATTACAGGGACAGTTCTGGATGGTGGTCCAGTGATGGAAGACCCTGAGAATTTAAGGAGTGGTGATATTACTGTTGGAGAGCAGCACTGGATCAGTAGAATGGGCACCATCAAGGCACCACCCCAGTGGAATGGGTTAGTTTTTGTCTAGAGATAGCTTTGGAATTTACCCCCTCACCCTTGATTGTCAGATTCTAGAAGTTAAAACCAAAGTCAAGGAAACTGTTGTATACCTTTTCTCTAACCCCCCCTTCCCCCAACCACCACCACCACCAGATCATTCAATCATTTTTCCCTTACAAAAACATCCACTTGTGTCTCTTACTGATACCTCTTGTCGAAACAAATGATGAAACACTGCAGTTTTTTTTTCTGCACTGACAGGTCCACTTCCCTACTGCTGTCTTCTAAAGGCTTAGAGGACTCCGCCACTAAACTGCCAAAAGGAAGTTCCCATCTTTACCCAGTGGCATGGACACCGGTAGAAGAACCCTCCCACTTTGCAGTAGAGAAGAACAACGACTCATGACTAAAATCTTTGGTAAGTAAAGGGGGCTTTTAAGCTGCATACACACGTGCAATTATTGTCGTTGGAAGGGATCTTTCACGATCCTTTCTAGCAACTAAGGACTGTACGATGCATGAACAAGCTCCGTACATACAGCACAGTTCTGCTCTCTAGAGAGGGGAGGGGGAGTATGACGGAGCGGCACCTTGCTGCGTGCTCCCCCCCTTCCCTTGCAATAGGATAATTCGTCGTCCTTGGATCCGCCAGGATGGTCGTTCGGATGATGGACAATGGGTGCTGTACACACACCAGATTCTCCCCCGATATCAGCCCTGAGCTGATTATTGGGCGTGAACCATTGGACGTTTGTACGTAGCTTTAAGTTGCCCATGCCCCTACCACTCAAATAGAAAACAATAAACCTTGAAGAAAAAAACATTACCCAGACCATGGATAATGTCTACTTATTTTAGGTGCCAATGTAACCTGTGCCTCACCACTGCCTCCTGGGAAAGTGAGGCCTGTAACGAGCGAGGAAGGAGCATAGAGGAAGGCCATCATGACTGAGCAGTCAGGGGGCAGATAGCATAGGGTTAAACGTTTTGGATGAGAGCGAGCGAGAGGAAAGGGAGGGGGGAAGGAGGTTTAAGCAGGGGCAAGAGTAGTTAAAATGGACAGGAGGAGGAGGGACTCCCCCTTTCGGAGCAAGACAGCGTTCAGGAAAAGTTTTCTTACCCTCCCTCCCTTTTAGGGCTTATGTGGTTGGCAGTTTGGGTTTTTGATTGCTGGTTTGGCTAGTAGGGCGGGCGGTTAAGGTCCTTGGGGGGAGTGTGCCGGTGGCAATATTTTGGTTAGGGTTCCATCTTTGGTATGGAATCCCTGGTTTGGGTTAATGATCTGGTAAAGTGTTGTGGGGAGGGTCTGCACAAGAAAAGGATATATTGGTTCCCGAGCTGGGAGTATGGGCAGCTGGGAGCAACTGTCTTTAAGGTGGAGACCCTAAAAAGGTGTAAGGTGGTGGTCTTCGAGGACCTGCAGCCAGTAATAAAGTTGGGAAAACAATATGGTTAGGATGTGTTATTGCTTATCTGGTACTTATTCTTTAATTATGGTGTTATTAAGTTATATTGGTTATTCTATGTATGGTTTATTTATACTGTTTTATTGTTTATATTGTTATTTATAATTTATTTGATAATAAGTTAATTTTGGTTATAATTCTGTTAATAAAAGGCCTACAGGCCATTTAAGCAATGCTTGGAGTGGTTATTCATTGGTGGGGGGATTTGGATGTGGGGGTATTTAAGGGGGTGGGAGATTGGAAATAAGGGGAAGGGCAAGTTTGTAAGGGGCATCTGCACGGCTATGGCTTGCCACAGTCAAGCTAAGTGCTTGAAATTCCTAAGGAATGTTCTCCTGAACTATGCTGACATGCATTATAGCAAAGTGAACCTTGCATGTTCAGGAAATAGAAACCTTGGCTCCTGCTGTCTAAAAGTAGTAAATAAATTTTTTAAACATATCCAAGAATATCATGCTACTATGCAAATATAATTTCCTTTTGGCTTTTTATTCCATGTTTTTAAGCTGTCATCAAAGGCCAAGGCCAGTGTTAATTTTGCATTGTTTACTTAAATAGTAGGTAGGCTTCTGTCCCACATCCTGATTTGATCTACTGTGTTCAGTGCCATGTATCATAAATAGTGATTTTTATGCTGAAATCTACAAATCTAGCCACTGGAAGCAGGCTGACTTTATAGGCTTAAATGAGCCATGTCAATCCCCCATTGAATCTAATTTTTTAAAACAGAATGAGCACCTAGTTGTGCCTTTCTGAACCTTTTTACCCTCGAGGAACCTTAAAAGTAATTTTCTCCCAGGTCCTAAGGAACCTTTACTAAATGCACATTTTTGGAGTCTTAGTGGGTAAAAACCTTTTTAAATTGGTGGCCAGTGGTATGAAGCCAGACCCATAGGGGTGGCTAGATTTACACCTTTATAGACACCTAAAAACATAATCATAATCATGGCTATGGTGATGCTGGCTCTACCAAGTGATGTTGGCCCCTAGAGTTATAAAGGCATCATTAACCCCCCTAGTGTTCTAATTCCGTCTGAATTTCCATGCAAAAAACGTTAGTTTTTTTTGCATGGACATTTATTTTACATTGTAGGCCTATAATTCTTAGGCATAGCTCACAGAAATATGTCCAATATTTAATATATTTAAAAAAAAAACTTTATATAAAAAACACAAAAATCTGTTAAAAAAATAGTTAAACATGTAATGTAAGTGTACAGTAGCATATAAAATATATATATAATATAATTGTATATATTACATTTTCTTAATTTCTTTGTATTGGACTCAATACAGCTATTTTGTATTGAATCCAATACAAAATTATTTGAATTTCCCACCGATCCGCACCGACGTCACTGGGAAACCCCGGAGATCGTCTCTGCATTTGCTGGCTGGAGATCGGAGGAGCAGGACGTGTCCCCAGGACTTGCGAGGACCAGCAGGACGATGAGGGACGACAACGGAGCAAGGTAAGTGGGATTTTTTTTTAGGTTAAAGCTACCCCAAGTTTGACTCAGGATTACCACTATTTTCAGGTAAAATCCACCCAGAGTCACACTCGGGAATACTGCCAGGGGGGTTTAATAATAGGTCAATCACATACAGTTTGAGGAGCCCCTGGCAACTTCTGGAGGAACTCTGAGGTTTGACAGACCTGGCTGAGAATGGCTGATCTGGAAGATCTTCCTTTTTTTCATCCTGTAGCTAAACTAGGACTGTATGCTTCTAGAAGTTTGTTATTGTACATTATTTGCATAAATGAATTGCAGCAAAGATAATGTATGGTTCCAGGCAGTGAAGGCAATTGAAGAGGAAGTTTTGTGAATACATTGTCCTTGTTCACCATCCTTGTCTGGAGTTATAGTGCAGACTACAGACAAGCTTCAATTAAAAGAGACAACATTTACACTTATTGCAATGCCTCAATTCAGTAGCTAATATTTCAATGATTTACTGTGCATGCATAGCCTGCTAGTATGAAGTAACTATTATGCCTTCAATGTACATTACTAATTCAGATGCATAGTCACTTAGGGCAACATAACTCACAATTAGAGATTTCCAGCAAGACCAATGAACCCACAACCAATGGGTATTGCCTAGGCTCTCACCACAAGATGTTGGTCTCTATGAGGCAAGAAATAAAACACAATCTGTCTACACAATTGTGACGCTAAATGATTTATTTTATTCCACACAGGAAAACAGTAAATTACTGATTTGGGATCATTTTAAAACAAGAACTTGTATCTATAACAAAAAAGTTGTTTACTGAGTTGATGTTTGGAAAAATAAGTAGTATTAAATTGTTTTTTTAATAAAAATGATTAGTTGCATTTATTATATGTTTTTATGCATCATTGTACATGTGTAAATTAATGACAGCACTGCATATATGCAATCTTATGTAAAATATTATCAGTGGATAAATAATTGTCATAAATCGCATTAGGCTTCATTCACTAAGCTATAACACGTCTTTACCATAATGTTATTTTTTTTTCACAAGATGTGTGACTCTTATTTGTAGTTCCTTTTGGCTCTCAGTGCTAACAATAAAAGTTATTACCACATATTGTGAATATACTATGAATATAGTTTTTGATGTGTTCTTGTAGTCAGCATCTTGCAGGCATAGTGCATAGTCAAATAATATCATGTCAATTTATCTTATAAATCTATCTTATCAATTTATTTTATCGTAAAATAATGTCATTTTATCTTATGCAAGATGAATACATTGCAAATCAGAATAAAGTATATCTGCCCAGGCCTTTCTGAAATAATTTTGCTTCCAGTTTAGCAAATATGAGCAAAATGTTTAATGCATTGCTATGGGCAAATTGGCTTAAAGCAATGTAAAAGTTAATCTTGGCAGGGGAGGCAGTTTTAAGGAAAAAGTCAATAAAAGTTATGACAACACATGGCTGTATTACATAACATATGAAGTTAGTAAGTATAATCTGCACTTATTTTAAAAGTTAATGTGTAATAAAATGACAACTATGAAGTGCACTCACCTTGACTGAGTTTAATCTCTGTCTGGGGAAAAGCCTGAGCTGTGAGCAAAGTTAATGCAAAAATGATGAACATGTCCCATGAAAGTGAAGCAGTCACACAGTGTCTCATTTTCAAGGTTTTTAAGACTGCTTTAGTGAGATGTCAAATCCTCTTGGAGTCAGACTTGGAAGCCTTTGCTGAGCATAAGTTTCCTAAAGCAGATGTATTCCTTGTCCAGAACACACCCCTCTCCAGTTAGAACTGTCACCCACTTGTGGGATAGGCTTGACTAAATTATCTAAGTGTTTCTGGAGCTCCTGAACAGTAAAATATCACTTCTCTGCTAGCTTCATGGTTTAGTTTAAAAGCAATGACCCTCTGACCCAAACCATTAGTGAAAAGGAATTTCAACGTAACACAATCACTTCAACTGGGAATGTGGATCAAGTCCCATAGTGACTCGCATGAAAAATCTACTAGCTGTAGGGTATATTTAAGTTTTTTTGGCATTTATTAGAGCAAGGTGTTGCATCTTCATGTGAAAAGGATGCTCAGGATTAAGTACTACATCATGCAATATTACCCATATTGCTCAGCCACAATCCGTTTGAAAATGTTTTGCAAAAGTGGTAGTTACTTAATTAGTTCAATATTTGATATTAATTAATGTAATTAATTCATGAATAATGAGCACCTAATTCAAGTTGTTGCCAGAGCTCTTTTTGGGTATAAGCAATATAAGTGATTCACTTAGGGCGCTACCTAGTGGGGGGCATCATTTTGGTCCCATACCTTCATAATAAAGCTTCTGGTCCCCCTTTGTTACTCCACGGGCAGAGTCATACAAAAAAATATGATGGAATGCCATAACTTACCTGCGTCCACAAAGTAATTTGTGAGATCTGATATCAGTGCTTGAAATGTGATTTTTAGAAGCACCGGGATCAAAGTGTATAATTAATCTAAAAGTGCTGGAACAGGTACATTGTAGCAGTTACACATTGTACTACTCTGCTTATTGGGGGGGGTTGCAGAGAAAGTATTATACAGGGCAGCCAAGTAGGGCGTAAGGGCCAGGTAGGGGAAACATGCAAGGGGGGGTGCCCTATCATAGAAACACAACAGAAAGTAAGAGGATTTATTCTGGAGTCAGCTTATTGTCCTATTTAGCAGGACACATAAAAAGGGTGAAGATCCACAAAAGAGACAAAAACAGTAGTTAAAATCTGACTTTGGCACCACTATTTCTCTACTATAACTCCACTATACCTAGAACTGGAACATATATTTCTGAAGTTACATTTTAACAAACAGAATAAAGAATAGAAGAGAAAGCTGTTTTTTTGGCAGTAAATCATTATATTGTGTTTCATGCAACAAAAACAATCAGTGATATACAGACAATAGTGGTCATCCCCATTAGTAGTTCATAGGTTAAAGAAGACCAAATATCTCTACAGATTAGATCCCTAGATGTAAAGTAATGATCATATTGAACAGCACTTGATCCGACACGTTTCGCCTTAAGGCTTCTTCAGGGGATTTGCGAAGAAGTTTACTTATACTGGATAGATAGGTGAATTTTCCAAAAAGAATACCTCATTGGAGCATATAGGGGATGACCACTCGTAACTATTGTCTGTACACATCACTGATTGTTTTTGTTGTATAAAACACAATATAATTATCTACTGCCAAAAAAAACCCAGCTTCTTTAATTCTTTATTCTGTATGTATCAAACTAGGGGTGGCAGTACTTTTTTTCAACTAGGAGAATGATTGACATTTCTGTCATTAGTCCTACATTTTACAAAATTCTGTTAGCCAATAAGTGTCTAGACTTTAGTTTGATTTTACCTTGCATGGATGATTGTGGTTGGATTGGACAGTAATATGTTTATGTGCAGCATTTAGGTCATCTGGTAAAAAGGTGACAGATGTGGTTGGGCTTTGCCAATCCATGCCTTTCCTTTGGTTACAGGTATCTGGTCAGCACATACTGTAGATCTACAAGCTTTTGTAATAGTGCCATGCATGTCTTTGCATTGATGGTATAGCAAAGGGTCACATACTGTATGTCAAATATACATAATGCATCTGCAATTTAAAGCAAACATAAATCTTAGTAGGTGTTAGTGAGTGTTATAAACGGCAGGTATGGTATACATATTTTCTAAGCAACCTACAGGCATGGCAGGTCCAGGAATTAATGTACTAAGTACTATACAAGTCACGTTGCTTTATCAGTATGGGTGTAGATTTTTCCAAATGATGTTGGCATGAGGTTAGTGATCCAGTATTGAGAATATGAGAAAAATTTGTTTGCTTGCTGTCATTTCTAGAAGCATGTACAGTGGTACCTTGCTATAAGTCCTTTATCCGTTCTAGATCCTTGGACTTATACCAAACAAATTTTTACCATAAGAAGTAAAAGGAAAATGATTATTCAGTTCCCATGAAAAAAAATCTTATTGTTATTGGCATATTATACATTGATGGGGTTGTATAAAATAATTTAAACACTGCTTAATACTAAAATACATAAATACAAAAGCAATTAGATGAAATAAATGAAAATATAACCTCCCTTTACCTTGCTGAGAAGAGTGGAGTGCCTACTAGGATGGTGCTGAGAAGGGGGGAGGAGGAGATGTTATGTAATTCACAGAGAGTTATAGCGCGGGTTGTTCACTGAATGGTGGCAACTGGCGTACTGACACCCGTGGGCAGTCGTGGCTTTGTCTCGAGAGAGGTAAATAAGGGTAGCACGTGGTGTTATGACTTATTAGGACCCATACAAGTTCTAGCACAAAGGTTGTATACCAAGCAAAATTTTTCCTGTCCAAACAGGACTTATACCAAGTTGGACTTATTCCAAAGTGGACTTATACCGAGGTACCACTGTATATTCATTCTGGTGATATTCTATTACGAGACCAACCCAAAACAAAAAAAAATCATTTTGAAGGGGGGTTTGGGTAAAACCTAATGATTTTTCTCTAATGCGCTATCTATGGTGTGTCTTCAAAAGAAACAATAGTATGACATATATGGTAATTTCATTGATTATTCTTCACTCCCTGTATAGATAAATTAAGCATAAAGTTACAATGTGACGTCAGAGAAAACTTTATGTTCTCTGAGTTTATTTATTTTTTCTTTGTTTTTAATAGCTGCAGTTATCAGGCAGGGGTGATCATCATGTGTTCAGCAGTGGTCGAAAAGAAAATTTGGTTATCTCTGTAGGGACTGTTTGCACTTCACTCATTACCATGTCTGAAATGCTTCACCCTCACTTTTCAACACAGACAAATATAGAAGATTCCGCAATCAGATTGATAAAGATGTTTGTATTATTTAGTAAGAAAAGGGGGAAGGTAAGGGAGCCAAACAGTGAATGAAGGGGTTCATTAGCAAAGTTCATTATAGTTTCCCAGCCCTCCAAACTCTGTCTTATAGAGAGGTATCATAAGAGAGAGTGATTCAAGAGAATAGGTAGTCCTAGAGTAGTGCCCAGCCTTTAGTTAATACAAAAATGGAAGAGAGAGGAAGAGCAAAGAAGGGTTTTTGAAGGGCACGTAATAATAGCTGATAAAGCAGTACTTTATTAGAAAACTATACTATGTTTAACTTAAAGTACAAATAAACACAATACAAAAAAACCTAAAGTTCGCAATTATCATCATACAATGAATCAAGCCTAATGGTACACTGATAATAGGTATAATATCTCCTTTCCGATGTGTTTCGCCCTTTTAGGGCTTCCTCAGGGGATATGGAGGATAAGATGACAGCTTTGAAAATTTAAATAGATATATAAAATATAAAAAAAATGAAATATATATATGTGTGTGTGTGTGTGTATGTGTAAAATTATAAACCCTAAATGAGCTCTTGTACAAGTTTATCCAAAGCAAGTGTAAATGGTAATAAAAATGCCCATGTATTTTAAAATACCACTATATGCAAAAAAAAAATGTTTTTCCAAAGGAGTCTAGTGGAATTGATAGGTCGATTTGCGCATTTATTGCTGATGAAATTATTTGCCAAAGCTAATTCTGTCAAGTGCATAATGTTCAGCCAGACTTCTCTTAACCCCTTGAGCTGTATAAATGAGAATGTCGCTATATAAGTTACCGAGTCAAGTTATACCTTTAACCTCCTTGCCGTTAAGCCCGACCTTCGTGCGGGCTCAAAAAAGTTGCTCTTTTCGTTAAGCCCGAGATTTTCCGTACATTAAAATCCCCACAGAAATCTAGACCTCAGTGTAACGCTCAGGTGGTTAAAAAAACATTGTAAATACCAATATTGCCGGCATCCACTAGCGCTGAGAAAACCTTGTGCTCAAGGCTACGTGTTTGGTAGGACAAATGCTCGATGTCTTTTTGTAGAAAATCCTACATTCATTAAGTACATGAACCCAGTTGTACAGCATGAATTTTAGGCTTTAAAGTACTAATGATAAGAAGAACTGGAATGGAATTGATAAAAAGACACTGCTGGAGTAAAGTGGGTGCTGAGGATGTCTGTAGAATGAAAGAATAACATGCAATAGGATACTTCACACAGTGATAACATGGGTTTTAGAAACATAGACTTGATTTATTTATTACGTCCCTCGGAGATGGACAAATGTGTGTTTATATTTTAGCAAAAAATTACATTTAATAATTTCCAGTAATATATATACTGTTATATGATTGTACACATATCTGTATCTATGCACTTGAAGCAAATGTATAATCTACAAGTATTGTGTCTTCCCTGGTTCTTACTTTTCCCCTTCATTAACATGCTAATTAAATTATTAAATAAAACCTTTCCTTTTTAACATATCTTATTTTAGACCTAGCAACATCATCAGCAGGCAAATTGTAGCTGGTGGGACAGAAAAACAAAGCTGATGTAGTTAGCTTTCGGAGAAAAATAAAATTGAAGAAAAAAGGAAAGACCAAGGAAAGGTCAGCTGGAGAGGGAAGAGCTACATGATGATGGATGTCCAACATGAAGAATATTATCTAACCTATTACAGCTTCTAATTCACACTGTAAAGGGCTGACTTTGTACAGTTAGTAATTTCTGTACAGGAGATGAGTCCATACAGATGTGCAAGACTCAAGAGAAGGCTGTGTTCAGTTTTTACATGGGGGTGCATGTATTCAATAAATATTAAAACACAAGTATACCAAAAAAAGATTATTCAACATTATAAATCACCAATTCTGTGTGATACTGTGCAATTCCCTAAAGCAAGGTACACACGTGCAATAATTGTCGATCACCAATTATGCACGATTATTTTGAACTATCGTATTGTGCACAATTCTGTACATGCTGTAATGATGCGAACGTTCATAAATAATCCACTAATAATATACACACTAGACACTATACACACTCTTAATGTTTTTACCTGTCCATATTAAATACACTCCAAAGTAAAATCATTATTCTACCGTTCTTCATGTTCCACCTTCCTTAGTGCTCCCCCAGCTGCAGACTCGGGAGGTATTGGACCAACTATTATAAGAAGGTCTCAATATATTATTTATATATATTATTTATATACTTGGTATCTCCTTCTGGTCCTGAAAGTGACTAATAATAACTATACAATGACAAAGATTCCCACAGGACTGTCTCAGGATTCCAACCTAATCCTAGTGTCCTATGAATCTAGGTGGTGTCCCACAGCTGAGCGGAGGATCACGTGTTCCTGAGCTCTGTGGAATATGTGGGTAGAGAGATCTGACCAAGAGAAAGGCGGTAAGGAGAAGCAGCAACTTCCGAGTAAGTAGTGTTTTCACTGTCCCCAAAGTTTACCCCTTCCCTAATGACTCCAAACATTTATACCTGGCCAGTGACAATAGGAATTCTGTCCTCACCAGGAATTTTTATTTTTTCCCCTAACAACCCACAATGGGCATTTGTTTTCTCCCACTGCTTAAGGAGACCACTAACTTTAGGACATCCGCTCCACTGGTCAGATGACTTCTTTTCCCACTACCGACAATGCAAAACTTTTCTTGAACTAACTACCAATAGAAATATATGATACATACTCCTTGCAGTTACACTTGAAACACTGCGCTGTACATTGCATTGTCCTGACTGTTGCCATTTGTGTGTTGTGTAGTACATTACATAGATTTGACCCTGCACTTTTTATGGGATTTTCTAACCCAAGTGTTCATTTTTCTAACAGTTGCTAGTTGGGTGTAGTTTTCAACTAAGTAGGTTTTAATGCTGGCTCAATGATAGTTGTAGGTCTTTTTTCATATTATTTTAATGGAAGTATTACAGCACAGTAATATGGGGGATCATGTAGGTACATAGGTGTGTACAATCTGTAGGCCTAGATTCTATTTAACTGCTTGATGCAGTTTAGCATTACCATTTTCAGCACAACACACTATGAATGTCTTCGTGCCATGCCAAAGTGTTCCTCTTTCTCAGCAGGGAAGGCACACTGCATAAACGATATATGATGGAAGACATCACACACTATGGGATAAAGAGCGATCACCATTGGCTACACAGTTGGTTTTTTGCAGTTGTTACCTCTGACCATAGTATTGGAACTAATTGGATAACACACAAGATGTAAATACAGAATGATCTATCATAACAGGGATTCCTTGTTTGTGAAACCTGTTCACTTATGTGAATTTCACCCCAATGATAAATGTTTTAAACTGCTTCTATAAAGTCCTGAGGAAGTTTTTAAAAAACGAAACGCGTTGAGTCAGAAGCAGAATCATTTTAAAAAAGTTTTGACATTCATTAGTACTGAGCTCTTATGGCTCAATTGAATGATGATTAATACATTATTGTATGGTTTTCTAATTAATGTTCATGCATGGAATATATGTAATTAGGCTGTTTTGTACGCATACACTCGTGTATATTTTATTGGTTATTCAAAGAAATATGATTAATTTTATTTTTTGTACCTAAAAAGTTCTGTGGTTTCTGCAATTTATTATAATATATGTATTTGGTATATGGTACAGTATTGTGAATAATGAAACACATGCATAGTTAAATAAAGAGCAAGCTCCCACTGACTTTCCTGCACACTCTACATAAGATATGAAGGAACCTACGAAGATCTACTATATACCTTGGGGTAAGGTAAGGTACATACAACTCGCTATTCTGACCCCTTAAACCAACCTAACACCCCATATTAACAGACCTTGCCACTTTTGACTTTAGAAAGACCCCTTATGGGAACTCTGAGCTTCACTGAACTGGTTGCCCTGAACTAAGAAGAACATCCAACTAAGTATCCAATCTCTTATGGCATATCACATGAGTGGTTTAAAATTCAAAACCTTCAATATTCCCTGAGGAAGCTTTTTCTTGTGAAACGTGTTTGGGAATTAGGATTAACTGCAAAAAGAATTAAATCATACACTTGATATTCTTTTTTCATGGACCCTTATGATACCTGCTTATGTACTTGATATGCACAATTATAGCTTTATGGGTCTTTGTATTTGTTTCTATTGAATGTTTTAAGGGGCTGGTTGTTTTAGTATATATTGGCTCAGATGATTGGAAAATATTCCACTGGGCTCTGCTCACTCCTGCTTCAAGTACAGTGGAAGATGTTATTTTAGTATTTATTGGTGGTACCAATTGCTGCTTTTTTAGGTTAAGGTATCCAGTGAGGTGATTGTTCTTGAATGTAAAAATGGGGCCAAATAATGGAGAATGGAAATGGTCTTAGCTCTCTTGGATGTTGCTTGCAGCAGCCTCTCATCATAAACTTTCTGTCCTAACACCAACTACATAACCATGTTTCACATAACTGTAAACACTAATATAACAATGTATACAAAATATATAATTATAGTAAAGTGTTTTGTGTTATCATTGTACTCTGAAATATTGTTTCAAGATTTATTAAGAAAAGCAGATACGGAAATGCAATATCCAATACAAAGCAATGGATCTTCACTGTTCTAAAGACCTAAGATACATTGGCTTTAATGAATATTCCTTCAGTGTTGCTCACCATTAACTGCTTTATTGTATTGTATTGTATTAAAAGTATACCATACTTGCTTGTTCAGGTTTTGAATGACTTGCAATGAAATGTGAAAGATATTTTTATACAGATTGTAAACGAAGTGAATGACACAACTGGCACTAAAGTTCTAGGAATGTAATTAGTGTTATATTATCCCCAGGATAACAATAAATACAGAAACACTGTTAAAAGCGTTTCACTGCATGTTGTTTCTTACTTAACCATTTACAAGTATTGTTACATCCAATCTCTTATCTTTAGCACTAAACTCCAGGCTACGTCCACACGTGAAACAATTGTGATTGGAAAGGATCTTTCAGGATCCTTTCCAACAACATACATACTTTAATACTTTAATTACTGTTTTGTTTCTGCTTGAATAGTTGTCATGCAATTTTTTCTCTATTTATGTTTGTTTTGATGCCAAATTTTGTATTTTGGACGGCTGTTCTATACTGCTCTCATAAATAACTTTATAAATGTCATTCCAGTTTCACTGAGATTTTGTTTTTTTAAATTGTATCTGACTGAAGAAAATGTTTTTGTATTTGTATTACCATTACCAAGAAGTTTTATTTTGTAAAAGTGCGGAATATTTGTTTTTGGTATATCTTTACATATGTGTTATTGTTTATAACACTACTACTGCAATTTACTTCTGAACATTTTTCTAATAAAATCTTTGAAATACAAAATTTACGATCTGCATCTTGGAGCCTGAAGGGTTTGTGGAGCTTTGAGTAGAACAAAGCCTCCAAGATCCAAGATTTTACCTGTTAACCAGACACCTCCCTATGTTTTCAGCTGTTTACAGGCCTTTGTATATCTGACATATGCTCACTCTCAGTCTCTTTGCTAGAAGAGCTGGCTGTAGGGTAAAAAGGCTGACTGCTG
>NC_092864.1:73454607-73490913 GCF_032062135.1 Pyxicephalus adspersus | reverse complement strand
AGAGAGAGCCAGAGTGGATTCCAGGCTGAGAGAGAGCCAGAGGGTTCCAGGCTGAGAGAGAGCCAGAGTGGATTCCAGGCTGAGAGAGAGCCAGAAGGTTCCAAGCTGAAATAGCCAGAGTGGATTCCAGGCTGAGAGAGAGTCAGATTGTTCCAGGCTGAGAGAGAGCCAGAGTTTTCCAGGCTGAGAGACAGCCAGAGAGTTCCAGGCTGAGAGAGAGCCAGAGTATATTCCAGACTGAGAGAGAGCCAGAGGGTTCCAGGAAAGCCAGCGGTCAAACGGTACTACAAAGGGGTGAGCTAACAGTACTGATATAGTGAATGTGTTAGTAAGAGAGGGCACCTAAGTGAGGTAGCCAGAGGCCCAGCCGGGCTACTATTTATTGTTTTGTTGTGAAGTGCTGGAGAGTGTGCTGTAACACTTGCCTAAACAAATAAAAATCTACTAGACTGTAAGCTCTTCGGGGCAGGGTCCTCTCCTCCTGTATCACTGTCTGTACTAGTCTGTCATTTGCAATCCCTATTTAATGTACTGCGCTGCATAATATGTTGGCGTTATATAAATCCTGTTTAATAATAATAATAACAATAATAAAAACTGCTGTTTTTGTTGGACTTTTAGAGTCTGCTGCCTCTGATCTGCCCTTTAAGCATCCCGTTATCATGAGCAACCCCCAGTAATATATCACAATATATATATAATGTTGCTTTACCTAAATAATCAGCGCATTATCATTCATTTTACTACTGTAGGCCTGGTGACTCCCTAAGGAGCTGTAACATCTGTTTTTCAGTGAACTCTGGTAACTGCAGTGGTAATGAAAGTATCAATATCTCTAAATTAAGCTCATACACAGTGGAGCACTTAAACTGGCCTATTTTCCTGTGAAATGTGTCCTACTCTGATGGAAAGGTTGCTGTTTAGGCCATCCATCTCTCTTCTAGCTGGAGGATAGTGTGAGTACACAGTGTGAAATGTGTGATCAGACAATAGGGTAGTGCAGATCTATTTAGTTGTTCTATTTTGTAGCTACAGCTTTATCTCTGGGTTTCATTCAGGTGACAGCGATGAAAACTAAAACGAAATGTATATTTTTGGGACATACTGAATTTTAAACATCTACAGGATTAATTGTTTAGACTGAATTCTAGTCCACATTCCATTGCTGTTTTTTTAATCTTTCCAATGTTAATTTGTGTGGCTACTGTAGTTTGTCTATCAACGCAATCACAGTTTATACATACGTTCAGAAGGTTTTTCTTTTCTATTAATTCTTTAACTTTAACTTTAAAAAAATCAAGATGTTGCACAAAAATGGCAAAAACGATATTTTTTATTTATTTTTTTTCCCGAATCTCGCGTAACATCATCCTTTAAACAAAAACCCTGTGCTCGGAAAAAAAGTGCAAACACACCACACAAAAAACGTGCACTGGGGTACAATTTGTGATCTCTCCTCTAAAGGGGAAGGGCCACCCAATTTCCCCAGACCCCCCGAGGCTCCTGACGGGGGCTGGGTACTAAGGCCACCCAGCCGAAGCTGGAGTGGACCTACTAGCCCGTCTGGCCCGATGTCAGACGGGGTCCTTTTCTCTATGGGACTGGCAGTCCCAACAGATACTAGGCTGGGAGCTCTAGGGACTCCCAGCAAGGGAGTAGGGGAGAGTACTGGACCGTAAGGCCAAAGTACTCCCCAAGACTTCAGGGCTAGCCCATAAGGTAATAGCACCCTCCATCAAAAGTGGCACACAACTACCACAAAAGACTGGGTATATGTCACTTAGCAGTGTGGTTTACGCAAATCTTACCTTTAGTTTCTTTCAGTCTAAATGTTCTACAGATTAGTTATTTTCTGCCATTCTACACATGTAGAAAGCTTGCTCTTTGCTCTTTGGGTTTTTTCTTTTTTTAAATGGTAATGGCAATTTCTGAAAACCATCTAATTGAAATGGACATTTGTAAACTTAGACTATTACAAAAATCCTTACATCCCACTCAAGCAATGCATAGCACAGTAAAGTCTTCTATAACAGAAGGTATTATTAATTATTCTATCACATTATACCGAAGTTGTAATTTCAGCATAGTGGGCAGGAGATGCAAATATTTCCTTTTAGACCGACTTCACATCCAGAACCACCGGTCCACTACAAAACATGTTATTAGCTTAACAGAGTGCCACCTCTTACATGGCTAACTATAACCTCCACCTCAGAAATGTGCATAGAAATAGTGGACAGAACCATGCAAAGCGTTCTTTTTTGCCCTGATGACCACCTGTATCTAGAAATAGTGAAGTATACAGTAGATATAGCCAAATAGCCAATATTATATCCCAAGCTGCATACAATTGTTTCAGATGTTTTGGCCATCATCAGTGAAGTATGGAAACCATGACTTCTATAGAGTAGGGCTTTTGAGACAACAAAGTATAACCCATAAAATTATAGTAAGAAGGAAATAAAAATATACCATACAATAGTACTCAGACTGGTAGAGGGAAAGGCATCACTAGATTAGATGTGCAAAATGGAAAATGGTTGAAAAGAAACTAGTAGTTTGAGAGTAGAGTGATTTAGAGAGACTACCTCATGGATTAAATGACGTGTGTCCTATGGTGTCTGCCTGAAATTCATCTTCAACAAATGTAATAAATCTGATGTAATATATTGCTAAATAAACTGCTAAGAATCCCTTGGCGTGCAAGCACAACAGTCAGTTGGTTAGCACTTTGCCTGCAAATTGTGTCTGGTTTTCTTCTGGTTTGACAAGAATTGTTATAATGTCAAAATGGAGTTAAAGAAAAAGGTTGTTCAGCTGCTAAAAAAAAGTTAAACAAATTATGGCAAGGTTCTTTTCTGTCTTCCATTCATCAAAAAGAAGTGATTATACCAGTTTTGAATGGCAGACATTCTTGGCAATTTTTGAACAAAAAAAAACAAAAGACATACTTTTTTCCTTTAAATTGCAAACTTATTTTTACATATTTCCATAAGTGTTCAATTATGATGAAAACAGGTCTCCCAGCTATCCAACAAATGAATAAAATGGTTATGAATTTAGATTCTAAAGTCTGTCTGTTTTTCCAGCCTCCCAAATAATGGGAGTATATATGAAGCAGCAATAGATATATTTGCAGTTGTATACATGCAGACATGATGTTACCCAGACTGAAGCACATTGCTCTGAAAAGTCGATGTTTCAGTGGCTTTCATAATCAGACTCGGCAGTGCATTCATGTTCTTTACCAACCACGACCTGTTTTGCATTACTGCTTGTTATTTTGCACCTGTTTAGAAAACTGCAAGTTACAATCTCTCCCTGCTTAATCAATCATCCAAATGTATTATTCTGTTATACCAATACATGTCAAGTGTTAGACACAATCAAGTTTTTGGCACAAATAAATATATTTATTAATAAATATGCATTCTTAGACTACACGTGTATTTCATATACAATTACTGCATTTTGCAATTTTTGTAGGCTCCAAGGACTGTTATAGAATACCTATTCTTGTTTACAGGTAAGAGTCCAGTTCTTGTATTTATTCATCGGAGTTGTACCAGCAATGACGAGCCTGGACCCAACCTCTTTAAGATAACCAATAACTTTCATGTGCAATATCATATACAGTATTTCTTGCCTGTATGGCTGTGGAAACATCTTTTACATATATATACTCTTAGAATATGATATATTATTTTCACTTATATATATTTTTATATATATTACTTTACCTTTAAATCAATATGTATAAACATGGATTTGTAGGTTTTTACTTTGGAAACAAATATATAAATATAGATTGTGTTTTATATATACTCACACACATACATCAACAGGTATAGTGTTCAACATGTATACAGACAAAACTGTGTGTCAGATAGATTTAGATTTTTTATCGTTATTTTTAGATGTTTTCCCACATTCACAAGTTAGATCACAGACATCTATACCTCCGGTAAAATGGAATAGTTTGAATGGGCTAACACGTTAAATGAGCCTTTAGAAGTCTTAGGCAGCTCCAGGTTGATGTTTTAGTGGATTGAATGAAGAATCAGGTGAGCATACAATGCCATGACAGTTATAACAATAATCAGCAATCTCGAGACATTGCCTGAACAAAGCTGATCAGACCAACAGTGAACACATGATTTGCATCATGAATAATAACTTAGGCACATAGGCTAATTGCTGCCATTAATCAGAAACAGCTGAAATAGTTGATTCCAATCCCATGATTCTTTGTGAGTAGGTACGGTGACATGGCCTCTGCTGGGACTCTCACGTCACTTCGAGTGAAGCTGGGGAGACTCGGTCACACTCAGCCCGGGATCTTAGGCTGTGCCACTGCTCCACTGCTGTCCTATGGGAGTTCAACATTCGTCGCCAGTGGTTTGATTCAGGGGATCCCGAGGAATACTGACCAATCACAATCCTTCCAATGAAGTAATTGCTGCTTTTCATGTTGTGTCCATAAACTAAAAGAAACAATGATTGTTGTCAGTCATACCATATTGAATTACAAAATAGATACATAGATTCCCATCAATATTTGCATTTCTTTTTTCAACATAAAAGATCCAGCTGATGGTTACGCTTGATAAAATTCCTAGAAGAAGGTGGTGATGGATCAACAACATTGAGTGTACACGAGCCATCTCATTGCTGAATAAGTTAACATAACATTTATGACAAAAAGGGAGGTTTATTATTTGAATTAATTGTAATTTAATTTAATTAATTTACCGTATTTTTCGGACCATAAGACGCACTTTTTTTCCCCCTAAAGTGGGGGGAAAATCAGGGTGCGTCTTATGGTCCGAATGCATATTTTTTTACTTACCTGTATCCCCGCGGAGCGTCTAATGGTCCGAAAAATACGGTAATTGTATTTTATTTAATACAGTCTGGAAGACATTATTTTAATAACATGCAACAGGTTTTGGGTTTTCTGAAACATAAATGGATAAAGTGTGAAAATGTCTACTGTACAGGCAAAATACTAGGGTATGATATTTCGGAATACCACAGGTTTACTTTAAAGAGAAATATTCCATGAAATACACATATTTTTGTTGCAAACAAATAGATGTTTTTGCCACTAAGGCTTGCCCCGATTCACCGCTCTGCAGCAAGATGTTACACTTTGTATACTTATTAGAGACTACCTTGTGAATTCAAATATACACTCACCATTGTGATATCCTTAGTAGAACGTTCCTAACCTACTACAACTTTTAAACCCTCTCCGCAAATCCTGAGGAAGCCATCAGGCGAAACGTGTCGGGTTACAAGACTTTATTACATTCATGATTCTTACAATTAGGGATACTCTGTCTGGTGAAAGGGTCCTATTTCCCACTAAGTTGCTAATGGGAATGACCTAAATGGTTTTGTATAGAAGTGTGCTACACAACCATTTGTGCTATATATGATGTATCACAACTTAATATAATATACCTTTAATTGCCACAAAAAAAACGGCCTTTTCTTCTCAATCATTCTTCATATTTTTGGGGTTGGCAAAACAATTGATAAACTGCCAGAGGATATTTAGATCATCTTTGTTATTTTTCCTTACTAAGGCTCCAAAGATTTTCACAGCTTTTAAGCTGAGTGTTTAAACCATGAAAGTCCCATTAATTTCAATAGGTCAGTCTATACCAGGGAGTTTGTGAATGGCACAGTTTTAAGCGTTACACTAGAATGTTATTTGCTGTGCTTATTATTATTAATATTTAACTACAAGTAAATGCTTAACAATTCCTATAACCGCACATAAATGCTTCTAAACGCTTTCATTGAAATCAATAGGGCCGTTTGGATGCGTTTATAAACAGTTCCATTGAAAACAAATGGAAGCATTAACTGGCATTTATAAATACTTCCATTACCCATAACTTTCATATTTTGACATTTAAAAGCCTGCCTCAAAATGCATAAAAACACTTACAAATGCCCATAAGTACAATAGAAGCTATTATAACCACTTTTAGGCTTTCTTTAAAATGCCTTTTAACACTTGCATAAATGCCCATAAACACATTCAAAGGTGGTTTGGGAGTTTATACGCATTTAGAAAACCGTCTGTTTAGACTTACCCTAAAATAACACTGATGTGAACTGAACTCCATAGGTCAAATCTATCTATGTGTTGCATGTGCCCATTTCTTTAGTACATTATTTCTGGAAAGTACAACTTCAGCCAAAGAAAGAGGATTAAATTACTGGATCTGAAATAAAGGCTACTAAAGATGCCAATAAATGATTGCAATTAGTTAATTGAACTATGTGCTACAGATCAATCACGTTTGGTGAGGGCAGTGTACAGATGTTCTATGTTACTTGTTTTGTTTTGTATTTTAGCAAGGGAAAAGTTAACACCGTCATCAAAAACCCCCCTTTAGTGAATGTACAAGCATCTCTTAGCAATCACATTGTCAGATAAATGACCTATTATCCCATTTATAAAACCTATTACTGTGTTATTTGAGACCTTCTCTCTCAGATGTTGAGTGGGAAGATGTTGCAAATGCCAGAAAGCTGACGCTGTATAAGCACCCGTGGGTTTATGTACATCACAAAATAAAAGCCATCTCCATATGTTAGATGAGTAACTGTGCCATTGAGAATCTAAATGCAGCCATTTGTTCGGAGATCATTTAAAATCTACCTTTGGAACTGAAACTGATGACAGCATAAGTAAGTTGCAATGGTTAACACTGTGGATCGTCAGTGAACATAACAGCTTTCAGAATCTGACCTCAGAGTACAGAAACAATTAGGTTTGGCTCTTACTTTAAGTACCCAATCAAGAAACCAGGTGAGGCTCACAGATAAACCGACTCAATGATATACGAGGGGGTGCTGAGAAGTTCCTGGCTTTACCCCCTTCCAGATGAAATAGAAAAATAAGTGTGGGGGCATATGACAGCCTAATATCTTAGTATGTAACTGTGCAAATATCAGGTCTTTGCGATTCTTAAAACTGTTTTTTCTCTTAGTGAGAAGCTGTGATGGCAGGCATTCTGTTGGTGGACTACCTACCTCAGGGCTCTAGTATCACCGGACAGTATTATGCTAACCTCCTGGGCCAGCTGAAGGAGGCAGGTAAGACGAAACATTGTGGAAAGTTGACCAAAGGGATCCTTTGTTTGTAGGACAATGCACCTGCGCACACGTCTAACATTGTGGCTGCCAAATTGAACACCCTGGGTTTCCAATTGGTCCACCATCCCCCCTACTCACCTGACCTGGCCCCTTTGGACTATTATCTGTTCCTGAATTTGAAGAAACACCTGAAGGGGCAAAGTTTTGAGGACATTTCAGCCAAAGGACTTTTATTTGAACGGTCTAGAAAAACAGCAACTACGCTGTACCAAGTTCATCAGTCTCAGGAGGGAATATGTTGAATAAATGTGTTATTTCATAACTCTGGCTCTCTTCTTTCTGGGCAAAGCCAGAAACTTCTCAGCACCCCCTCGTAAATCCTACAACCACTGCTCTTGAACATGCAAGAGATGCATGTTTTGATGGCATAAATCAATTATTTTTCTAGAAGTTCCAAATGCCAGCAGGTCTATTGGCTCATGGTAGGAATCTAACATTGTGGATTAGATTTTTAATTATCAGCAATAAGTTAGGGACAAATAGACTTAGAACCATAGTATTGTGCAGTCTTGTTCCGGTCAAAGATTTTCAAGAACGGCCTCTACTTACCAATTTTCGTTGTGATTGACAATCAGTTCTTGGAGAGAATGGACAAAGGGCACCAGGAACTATCTAAATAGGTGTCTAGTGGTGGGGAGTGTGATAAACCTGACTAAAGAGAAAGAGCTAGGACAATGAAACCACATTGGAGAGACAAAGAATCTGATGACACAACGCAGATAAGAAGAAAAAGATATTTACAACTCATTGATTTCCTTTTAATACTGATGGAAATGGTCCTCAGAAAACTGTCTGCTTTGGTACAATTAAGGGTAGTGTTAGGAAATGCTCTGTCTAGCGACGTGTTGTGTGTCATCGCAGTATAAAACCCTGTTTGTTCTGTCCAGCAATGTCATTTGCAGCAGCCGGGAGAACTAAGATAGCAGCAGCCCCTGCTTCCCTTTAGTCGTGCAGCCTGATGGATTTATGGCATCCCCAGCATCCATTGTTAGGCTGTGCACAGCTGAAGGGGATTCTAGAGACTGATCAGCTCCTGGCTCAGTCCTGCATTGTCATTGGCTGCTGTTATAGTCCCTCTGCTCCCAGTCTTCTGTGCCTGTTATAGCGTCTCTTGGGCTTACCTGTGCTAGAGTGATTTTTAGTGTTTCCCTGTTGCTGACCTTTGCTTGTTCCTGACATTCCGTTTGAACTCTGCCTGGACCAACCTTTGCCTGTGACCCCGACTCTGCTTTTGCCCTTCCCTTTGTACCTCGCTTGGTGGACGGATTTCCTGTGTTTTGACTTTGACTTGTTCCTGGATTTCCTGATAATTCTGTACTGTGTATCTGTGGGCTTCTGGTCAGCTGCCGGCCTATCTCCAGACACCATGCATTGCGCACCAAGTCCTGGGGGCAACAGAGTGCTGGGAGATGAAAACCAGTCTCCCGATATTGAGCGGGGGCTGCTATAGGTGAAGACTGCAGCATAGATTGGGGGACTGGTGTCTGGAGAATACTGGTACTGACCCCGGCCTTACAGGTAGTTTGGGGCAATTCATCTTCAGTGTAAATGACTAGTTGTCATCAAAACCACCAGTGGCTGCTACTTCATAAAATTTATACGTACAGTGTACTGTGAGAAAATTGCACCAACTGAATGTGGTGACAGGCAACTTCACAGCACATACCATGGTAACACCATGGTAAGTTCACACAATGGGCTTGATTTATTTAAGGCTGGAGAAGATAGACTTTCATTAATGAAGCTGGGTGATCCAGCAAACCAGAAATGGATTTCTTCAAAGTCATTTGCTATTCGCTAGTAAATGTTTTGAATCCTAGAGCAGATCCATTCCAGGTTTGCTGGATCACCCAGCTTCACGGATGAAAGCGTATCCTCTCCAGCCTTGGAGAGCTTTAATAAATCTAAGAGTCTGATTTATATATACAGATATGTTTCCCTTTAAATCTACAAGACAAGAAGTAAAAGTAAATCTCTCTGAGACTCAGGTGTGGCATGGGCTATTTCTGAGCTAAGCTGAGCTGAGCTTAGGCTCACTTTTTGCCTTTTTAAGCCCAAGCTCAGAAAAGGTGCAGAATAAAAAAATATCTATTGGTATGAAAGTTAAAACAGCTGCTATTAGTGTCTTAGGGCTCTATTTATAAAAGAAAAAGGAATATGTAATTCCTACAAACATTCCCTAGTGGAAATCGATTGCTGACATTAAATCACATGCACCTGGAAGATTCCCACAAGGGAATGTTTAATGGATTCCTTGTTTTATAAATAGAGCGCAGTGTGTCTTTAGTGTAATAAAAAGTGCACCAAATACAATAGCAAACCTTTGGGGATATCTGAGGGAAACAAAAATGGCTGCTGCTAAGGGTACACATTCCTGGGTGGTAAAATGTTGAAAATAGAAGCAAACCACACAAATATACAATTGTGTCAAAATTCAGATACAATTTACAATTAAATAATTAAATTAGGGATGAATATTTTATATTATAAAATAAAAATCGACAGGCATTTTAAAAATGGACTAGGAGTCAATATAAACCATTGTCTAGTTTTAATTTCCCAACCCTAGGATTTTCTAAATGACCAGGAACATCCTTTTAGGAGTCTATTTATAAATGTTTTTATCCAAGGTTCTTCCAACATTTATCCAAAATTTTTTTATTACATTTGATTGGAAAAAGTTTATTCATCTTTTAATAATGATTAATACATTTTTCTTAATACATTTACAGTAAACAATCAGTACATTTCGTTAAAAGTTGGCAGAATCTTAAGTGAAAACATGTATAAATAGACTTTTCCCACTAATTTACCCCAACAGCTTAAAAGTGATGAACAATATTCATCTAGGGTATTCAACAGCTGCAAACCACCCCTAATACCCCTAGCACAGAAAGATTGTACAATCGTACAAGATACACATCATCATCTTTCAATTGCTATTTTTGTGGAACATTGAACATGTGAACCCCATGAGGTGGTCAAACTTTATTTTTTTTTTGTCTTGGGTGGTGAAAAAGTGGGTAAAACCTAATTCATGAGGTCGGACAGCCCTTTTATTCTACATGACTCTGTAAATTGGCATTGTTTCTTTTAAAGTATTCAGTATGTCCGATACTTTGTACACTTATATATAGTAAAAAAAAGTTTAACTCTAACACATACTATATAGCTTTATAATATTTCTTGTGTTGACTGTCTCCACAATAAAATAACTCTTTCATTCTGAGAAGGAAGAAATCTTCTGTGACCTGCAATTGATTTTTTCTCTTTAGTGGCTTGGAATCTCAGGTCAAAGTGCGTAAACATCAAACCATCTGTAGCTGATTTTGAAGTGATATTCCGTCTCATTCGCAAGTCAATTATTCACCAAACCTAGGTCATTTTTATGCAAATTTAGTCCAGATTTTTCTGAATTGCCAACTTTAGTTTTTTGACTGTTTAACCTCTATGAATCTAGTTCATATTTAGTAATTATTACCTAATTGTTGCTGACAGCAGTAACACTTATAACAGCTCCATGTTTGTATTGAAAATATAATGTAAGAAAAAATGATCTGTGCTATAGCCTCATAAATCTATACTGCAGCAAAAGCATTTTTTCTGGTTTCTATATGACTGTAAATAACATAAAAGATAAAATCTTGAACACGGTGGCTCAGTGGTTAGCACCCCTGGCCTTTGCAGTGCTGGTTCAGAGGTTTGAATCCGGACCAGGACACTATCTGCATGGAGTTTGCAGCTTCTCCCCGTGTCTGCATGGGTTTCTTCCAGGTTTCCTCCCATATCCCAAAAACATGCAGTTAGGTTTATTGGCTTAGGCTGTGTTAATGACATATGACTATGGTAAGGACATTAGATTGTGAGCTCCTTTGAGGGACAGCTAGGGACATGACTATGGACTGTTTACAGCACTGCGTTATATGTCGGTGCTATATAAATACTGTGTAATAATAAAATATTATTATACAAGCTCCTTTCTGGTTACCCAACTGCCAAACTAAAATTTTTTAGCTATAATGTTTGTTTTATAAATGAAAATAAAAAAGGTAAACTTTGTCCCTTTCTCAGTACAGTTTTGATGCTGCAAAAGGCTGAGAAGGGGTTAAATCTAGCATTAGGCACAGAAGCATTTTATTTTTATTATTAATATTAAACAGGATTTATAAAGCACCAACATATTACGCAGCGCTGTACATTAAATAGAGGTTTGCAAATGACAGACTAATACAGACAGTGACACAGGAGGAGGAGAGGACCCTGCCCCGAAGAGCTTACAATCTAGGAGGAAGGGGAAAGTCTCACACAATAGGAGGGGGATATGGAGTGATGGTTTCAAAAGACAGAAGAAGATGGGTAGGCAAGTGTGAAAAAATGATTTTTGAGGGCTCTTTTAAATGAGCAGAAAGTAGGAGCAAGCCGAATAGGACGAGGAAGACCATTCCAGAGAGCCGGGGCAGCTCTAGAAAGTGAGTGAGGAAGTCATTAGTAGGTCATTGGAGGAATGAAGAGAGCGGCTAGGGGGGTATTTATCTACCAGGTCAGAAAGGTAAGTGGGACAAGAGCTGTGTAGGAATTTGAAAGCAAAGCATTTTGTATATATATAGTGAACAAAATGTATACAAACATATGACTAGCTTGAACTTGAAACAAATCTATATAAAATCAAATATCCTATCATGTTGCGAGTACCATGGCGCCTGCTTAAGTTTTGTCTGTTATTTTTATTATCAATTTAGTGTAAGAGCAAGGAGGGAAGGGAATAGGGGACACGAAAACAAGATGTTCATACTTAAAATAAAATATGAGCAGTAACTAAAAATAAAAGAAAACATATCATGGAACATAATTTCGATAAATCACTATTAAAACATACAAAACCAAAATATCTATTAACGGTATAATAAAACAAAGAGCCTCCTAGTGTCTGCATATCATACCAAGAGGTGTGTCAAAAAGTCTCAATAATATTGGAAAGCTGTGTGGGAGTTAAAGTACGGTAAATTAGAGAAAAAGCATCCGGGTTTCAAAAAATCAAGAGGTATGGGTATCAGGGTGTTGAGCAGCTTCTGTTTTGTTTTAAAACATTAGTTGTGTATCATTACACCATTAGTGTATGTAACTTTTAAGTCAACATTCCGATTGTAGGGGATTAACATCCAACCAACTTTGCAAAATACATTTCTTTGATGTCAAAAAACACAGATTCCCAGATCGAGATAATGCTTTAGTGGAACTTTTTAAAAAAGTTAGAGACATGAAGGGAGTGAAAAAGCGATATATGCGGAACCACCTCTAGTTTGCCCTGTCACCTGCTGTAAATCTTCAAAGGCCTTTGAATCACTTTTACTTAATTGTTCTATTGATCAAACATTTTTATGGTAATACATGCCTATAAGTTATACTTTGGCCTTCCTAAAACTTTGTAAATTGACAAAAATACTGTAAAACAAACATTGGAAGTACCTGAGCATCCCAAAAGCCTAAAACCTAAGGCTATTCCAGCTCTTTAGTTTGTTTCCCTAAACTTATTATGCAGCCAGTGAAGGGGTTAGCAACGGAATGATCTTTAGTTGGGAAAGAACCCTTAAAGTTGTAGGTTTTCTTACTATGATGGTCTATGAAGGAGCGAAGAATGGTTTTGCATTGGTGGCCAATGGTCTAGATGCTCCCTTAATTGGTTAGGGACAAAGAACAGCCCTACATTAGTGGAAGAAGGACCAACTTATTTAGATGTTGGGGCATGGACCTTCCTTTCGTTGTTGGTCAATGGGAGATAACTTTATATTAGTGCTCTGTAGAAGAACCCCTTGGTATGTAAGGTCAAGAAAAAGTCTGTACTTGGGTTTGACATAAAAAGCCAAAGTGTCTTGTATTAGGAAAAGTCTACTTTCTTTAGGGCTGCATGTATGGGGTGCTAAATTAAGTTACCCTTTTCTAAACTGTGCTACAAATGTGTGGGGTCAGTCTGAAATCTGCAGGTCGGAAGGTGATACAAATAAATAGAGAAAGATTATTGAGAGGGTTTTTATACATCGTACATTTTGCTTGATGAAAGGAGTTTGTTAATGATGTTCTACCATTAAAGCTGGGCTCCAGGTAGAATACGCACACCAATAATTGCAGTAATATATACAATACAAATTTATCAAATGTATATTTAATTGTAACTGGTAAATGTATCTAAATGTGTCCTGTCATCCACTTGCCGCCCTCCCTGGAAAACTCAAAACTTTGTTTCAGAGAAGCATAAAATTGGATCTAAATGTGGTTGCTAAGCAGGCACCAGTTAATAAAGATTTAATTACAATGAGTTATTCAGATATGGCGAAAATATCCAACATATGCAAAAAGTGTTAAATAATGATCTCCTCCAAAGACTTTCCGGGGCATTGACTTTGCTAAATGTTACTTTAATGTTACAGGTCAGACAGTCTACATATAAACATGTTTTACAAACTTTACATAATAGAATACAAAAAAAATAAGAAATAAGTTAGAACTTTGCTGCCCTCACCAGGATTAGTGTTTAACGTCCCATATGCAGACACAATCCAAATATGTTCCTGCAGACGTATACTACGCAAGAAGAAAACTTACAGTGTGCATACATACATCTTTCAATCCATGAACTTTTCCTAATATAAAAACACTAAAAAACTAATTCTGAGTAAAGCAACAGATTGCAATAGTAAAACAACTCCCACCCACTGATACTTTTCTTTATTGTGCTTCTAGGTAATTGTGTTGTCTTGTCAGCCATTCTGGCTATGGGGGAGCATGTGACCTCCTCCCAAAATGTGGGGTTTGTACCTGAGCATTAAATTTTCATGACTTTACAGTTTCAGAAAAAAACAGAAGTGCAAAACCTTGTGTATCCTCCAACAACATCTTCATATGATTTGCACCCAATCAGAGAAATGAATTTGTTAAAAGGAATAAAGAAGGTAAGATTGAGTTTGTTAAGAGATGTTTAATTTTATTTAATTTTTTTCTATAAATAGTTTTTTTTTAATAAATAAATTTAATAAATAAAAAAACAAGAAAATTGGTTCTTCTGCTGCGCTGTAGTAGAGGCAAGCTCAACAATGTATGACCCAAAATAAAGAATAGGTGGCAGTTTAAATGAAAACTTGTACTGAGAAAATTAATCGGCGACCATAAGTTCTCTTTTTGAAAATACATTTCTTCGGCATTTATGTTGATTTTACAACTTCACTTCTTTCTTTGTTAGTGATCCAGAACTTTTCATATTGGGAGATTTGACTACCAATGATTTTTATAGTAGAGGTTCAGTAACGTTTGCAATCCCTGGTGGGGAATCTTCCAGGTCTATCTGTTTCAGTGGCAGTAAATGATTCTCCAACTCACTTATGTTCTGAGATCTTTGCCCCAATATAATAGCCCGATCGCTTCTTCCTCTAGAGGACTTGTGTGCAACTGGTCAACCTGTACGTGGTACACTTTCCCATGCTTATCAAACTCTGTTATCTGTATATACGGCAGAACTCCCTTTATTTGTATCCCAATGGGAAGCTGAATTGGACACTTGTTTTACTGAAGCCCAGAGAGATATGTTACTCCATTTCTGTCATAAGGCGTCCATTTGCAACAAATATCAGGAAACCAACTACAAGTTGGCCACTTGCTGGTACAGGACACCGGTGAAGCTTGCTAAGATTTTCCCGGGGTCTGGATACCACCTGCTGGAGATGTGGCGACACACAGGGTACGCTACTGCATGTTTTCTGGGAATGCTCGGTAGCTAATATTATCTTAAAGCTGAAACAGAAGTGGATATAAGGGGCAATTTGTTTCTTCCAACACTGGTTTTCTTTAATAATTTAGATGCAGCTCTGACTATAGTCTGGCACACAGTCTGAAAAAATTGTAGGAATCTAAACTTTGAATTATTTTACAGCATGATACCAATACCTGAGCACAAACTTATATGTAATCAGAAAAATTGCAAAAAATAGGTGCCAAGCAATATTCTATGGTGCTCATCAAGCGGAGATAAGCTGCTGCTGTGCATATTTTCCTATGGCTGCATGTATACACTATACCTGTATCAGTAATTAATTAAGAAAGACATAGGAGGGACATAAAAGTCATAATGTGTATTCAATGAATTCATTAGGAACATTAAAAGGAGCGGCAGAAGCACTAATAATGGAGCCTTAGTCATTAGCATACTGGAATTATTATCACCATAACTGGCACATATGTGTCTCTTAAGTGGACTTGATACAATTCCCAATTATATCCCACCCATATTTATAATGCTAAAAACAGTTCCCAGTGATACTAACCTGCAGTAGGATGCTAGAATATTAGAGAGTTTGATTCTGTGGAATATATTTTAATACACACAGTTGTGTTACAAGTTTAAAATGTTTTGCTAAAAGCAAAAGGAATCTTTGTATTATTTTGGAGCAAGTAAATACCAATATAGCTGATAAAGCATATGGAAATGAATTATAACTGAAATCCCACCAAGTCAACAATAATGTTGTTAGCGTGAGAATTATAAGGATAGTAAACACAATGATATATGCACAAACTAAAATAACCACCAGAGAGCAGTGAGGAACTCTTTAAAATATATATAGCGTATAAATATAATATAAATATAAAATATCCACATAGACACATATCTCTAGATGTATTTTTGGAGTGTTCAATTTAGGATGCATCCTAAGATGAGGAGAGAGTAAGCAGCAGTCTGTCTGTAATACGAATGCAATCTTGAATTACTTCAATTTGCCAATTAAACCTGGTTATTTGAGCACTCCAAAAATACATCTAGACTGCCAACATGTGTCCTGCCATTGCTTAGTATGTTGGTCCCTTAAAATAGTTCAGGAGCACAGCAGGCTGCAAATCTTGTAGCTCCTGGATTTCTGCTAGAAGTGCCAGTAGCAAGCAATAAAAACACAATGCTATTACACTGTTACAAAACCAAGTCATAAAATCCACATGTGATATCACACATCTTTCTATTACTTTAGATCAGTGTTTCTCAACCAGGGTTTCTCCAGAGGTTGCTAGGTTCCTATGTGCCTCTCAGGTCAAATTAACCAATATTAACCGATTCCAATGAGATTTTTGGCTAGATTGTTAATGTAATCTGTAGGGGCGGCAGCAATGTAGGATGCATTCTTGCTACTGACCACCAAACTAATGTATACAGTGCGTTTGTGATATAGTAATCATAGACGGGTTCCTTGAAGACCTGAAAGGTATTTCAAGGAGTTCCTCTAGGTTAAAAATGTCGAGAAACTTTAGTTTAGAGCAGGGGTCCTCAAACTTTTTAAACAGGGGGCCGGTTCACGGTCCCTCAGACTGTCTTCAGACAGGGCTGACTGCATCCACATAGACACATATCTCTAGATGTATTTTTGGAGTGTTCAATTTAGGATGCATCCTAAGATGAGGAGAGAGTAAGCAGCAGTCTGTCTGTATTACGAATGCAATCTTGAATTACTTCAATTTGCCAATTAAACCTGGTTATTTGAGCACTCCAAAAATACATCCAGACTGCCAACATGTGTCCTGCCATTGCTTAGTATGTTGGTCCCTTAAAATAGTTCAGGAGCACAGCAGGCTGCAAATCTTGTAGCTCCTGGTTTTCTGCTAAAAGTGCCGGTACCAAGCAATAAAAACACAATGCTATTACACTGTTACAAAACCAAGTCATAAAATCCACATGTGATGTCACACACCTTTCTATTACTTTAGATCAGTGTTTCTCAACCAGGGTTTCTCCAGAGGTTGCTAGGTTCCTATGTGCCTCTCAGGTTATATTAACCAATATTAACCGATTCCAATGAGATTTTTGGCCAGATTGCCAATGTGATGTGTATGGGTGGCAGCAATGTTGGATGCATTTTTCCTACTGACCACCACACTAATGTATACTGTAAGTTTGTGATATAGTAATCATAGACGGGTTCCTTGATAACCTGAAAGGTTTTTTCAAGGAGTTAAAAATGTCGAGAAACTTTAGTTTAGAGGCTCAGAAAGCGCTCTATAGCTCCGACCTACCCTACTGCAACAATTATAGCTAGCTGAAACGGAACCACAAAACTGTTCATTGGTCTATCACAGACTAATTATGTATATATAAAACATACAATATAAATATATTTTAATGAATATTAACAAAGTGAATCTCTCGATATCATAAAAAGTCATGGTGGTGTGCATGTGTTTGTTAGAGGGGAAAGGATGGGAAGGATTTAGTGCAATTTCACCTGTTTGCTTTCATTCTTTCTCTTTATTATCCTATCTTCTTTATTCTGAGTAGACGGACAATGTCCATTCTGCAATAAAACAAATTTACTTTCCTGTTTGCAATTTTCTGCCTAACGTACACTGAGCTGCATATGCGCAGTTGAGTGTGATATTGGGAATGAACGTACTCCTGTCCGTGAGATTAATTCTGCTGTAAAGCAAAATCATCAGCATGGCAGCCAGGAAACCAGCATTCAGATAACAGAATTTCCCAGATTCCCATTGCAGACTCCTTTAATAGTCCGCTAATTAAAGTGGCTATAGTGTGTATGTGTGTCACTGTGGACAAACCATGGAAGGTTTGAGTCTAAATATTTTCAGACATTCTAACACGCGTCAAGACTTTGCGTACTGTAAAGCGGGAGGTGTGTATGTTTGGAAGGAAAGGAGAGGTTAGTGTGTGTCCTTGTTGGAAAGGCTCACTGGAATAAAAGGTACAGATGAATTTTTCTGTACACAAAAATAAGACTGCAATTAAAAATAAATCTGTGATGTAGCTCGATGGGAAGCAGATCTGGGCTCTGGATTGGACATGTGGATCACACTGCAGTACATGTGTACATGATCAATGTGCATAGTATGTTTATACTATTTACAAATGTACATTGATCATGTACATTTGTGCTGCAGTGAGCAGCGAATGAAGGCAGCAATGACTCTCTGCTCTGCTCATACCTTCTCTGCCTGATGGCTTCCGCCCGACAGCTCCAGTGTTACCCCAGCAACAGTGGTGTCACGTGACCGGGTTCCCTGGAGTGCAGATGGCAGCAGCCAGAGCTCAAGCAGGAGAAACAGCCTGGGCTGCTGGCGGGCCGGATGGAGAACCTCAGCGGGCCGTATTCATCCCGCGGGCCGTAGTTTGAGGACCCCTGGTTTAGAGGCTTAGGAAGCGCTTTATATCTCTGACCTAACCTACTGCAACAATTATACCTAGCTGAAACGGAACAACAAAACTGTTCATTGGTCTATCACAGACTAATTATGTATAAAACATACAATATAAATATATTTTAATGAATAATAACAAAATGAATCTCTTGATATCATAAAAAGTCATGGTGGTGTGCATGTGTTTGTTAGAGGGGAAAGGATGGGAAGGATTTAGTGCAATTTCACCCGTTTGCTTTCATTCTTTATCTTTATTATCCTATCTTCTTTATTCTGAGTAGACAGGCAATGTCCATTCTGCAATAAAACAAATTTACTTTCCTGTTTGCAATTTTCTGCCTAACGTACACTGAGCTGCATATGCGCAGTTGAGTGTGATATTGGGAATGAACGTACTCCTGTCCGTGAGATTAATTCTGCTGTAAAGCAAAATCATCAGCATGGCAGCCAGGAAACCAGCATTCAGATAACAGAATTTCCCAGATTCCCATTGCAGACTCCTTTAATAGTCCGCTAATTAAAGTGGCTATAGTGTGTATGTGTGTCACTGTGGACAAACCATGGAAGGTTTGAGTCTAAATATTTTCAGACATTCTAACACGCGTCAAGACTTTGCGTACTGTAAAGCGGGAGGTGTGTATGTTTGGAAGGAAAGGAGAGGTTAGTGTGTGTCCTTGTTGGAAAGGCTCACTGGAATAAAAGGTACAGATGAATTTTTCTGTACACAAAAATAAGACTGCAATTAAAAATAAATCTGTGATGTAGCTCGATGGGAAGCAGATCTGGGCTCTGGATTGGACATGAAAGGGTGGCAGAAGATACGGCAGGCCATAGCTAACTGCTCTCCAAATGTAATAATGCAGGAAAATGCATATAAAGTGCTGTTTAGGTGGTACTTAACGCCAGTTAGACTTGCCAAATTTGTTACTGAGAGCGACCCGTGTTGTTTCAGAGGTTGTAAGGCCCCCGGTACTTTTCGCCATATATGGTGGGATTGCCCAGTGGTCAAAAAACTTTGGATACGGGTTTTCAATTATATACGATCAGTTCTGCATGTGTCTATTAGGAGGGACCCTTGGACTGCACTGCTCCACAAACTAGGCTCTACTTTTTCTAAAAGTCAGTGCAAACTGATCTCCTTTATTTTTCTAGCTACGCGTCAGGTGATAGCGGCAGCATGGCGGAAACCCTCTCTAAGTTTTCAAGCAGTACTGTCTAGGTTGTCAGACACCATGGTCTTAGAACAAATGTCTGCCGTGGCTAATGACTCTATGCATAAATTTTATAAAGTATGGACACCTTGGTTGGATCATCATACCACCCCTGATATAGACCGTAGGCTCTTTAAATGATGATAAATGGTTGCTTTTTTCTATTTGTATTGTTAGCTTCGAGTACGTTTCCTTGATTATATCTTTTGATTAGTTTTAGTTTATGTTGTTTGTCCTAATATTCTATGTTTATACAACTATTATGAATAATATTGGTATTGTTCTTTTTTTCTTTCTGTTTTTCCTTTGATATTTGTATATTTTGAAAAGTTTAAATAAAAATTTATTACATAAAAAATAAAAAAAAAAATAAATCTGTGCACAAATCATACCCATCAATCATCAATTCTAAAAGAGTAAATTCTCTAAATAAGGTCCTCATTCATATCCGTATGTATAAGCATTGTGAAGAAATGTTTAATTTGTTTTTGACTTTGAGGATCTTCACTAATAAATAACTTCACTTTAAAAGCAGCTACAGTCTGGGATGAAGTTATGATTAAAAATGTAAATCACTTAAAAAGGAACTATACTCTAAACCCAAAAAAAAACAAAAACACACACCTTCAATCCGGGCGCCGCCATCTTCATCTTCTCTTCCGGGTTCTTCATCCTACGTCACCTGACCCAGGGGCAAGATCGGGTGACGTAGGATGAAAAAAAATGTGTGGATCTTACTGCGCATGTGTGAGATCGGCACATTTTGCTTTTTGAGAAAAAATACGTGGCATCCCGGGAGGCTTTGCCGAGAACAAGGGGCCGGTGCTTCCCCCCTTTTTTTTTTCTAAAGGGTGTTGCTCCTAAATAAAAAAAACAGAATTTTTACCTTACAAAAAATAGTTCTCTACCCTTTTAAATAAAGTAAAAATTTTGAGTTTAGGTACGCTTTAATGTCTAATAAGACATTAAGTCTTAATATTAAGTCTAATATGCCTTTTAAGTAATATTAATTTATTTTTAACATCTTTAATTTTTTACTACATATTGTCATTCATACCCATCTAGCTGCTGCAGACATTTTGAAACCCATAAATTGCAACTATACCATTTCAATATATTCTAAAATAATAGGTTCTCCCCATACAGAATAATACGTTTTTTCACTGATCAGTTACACAATAGTTACATGGCAAGCCAATCTGTCACTTTAAATTACAGTTTCTTAAGAGTATTTGTAATTGAATTAGAATATGCCACTGGAGCCAAGTAATCTTGGAGGATCTATAAGCTAAAAAGTATTTTACCCAATCTGTAAATTAGGAACATGAAGAAAATTATACTTGCAAGCTTTGTGAATTTCCATGCCAGCCATTTGTCCTTGATTTGTTAAAGCAATGAATTATACAAGGATACACAATAGAATACAGAAGTGAATATATTTCCTTTATTTAGTGGAGAACGGCCAATTACAACCCTTGTGGGCAGCTGGCAGTCCGGAATCCGGAGGAACAATTCAAGCCAGCATTCAAATGGCTCTTATCTGAAATTGTTGCTTGTAACATTCTACAGTAGAAGAATGGTAGGTAGGCATGGATAACCTTAGCCTGTTGCTCAGCCATCTGCATCACAGAAGATGGTATTCACAAACAGCTTGAACACTAAAGATTGCCCATTCTTGGTTTATTGTATGACTGGCAGTTAACTCCTATTCCCACTGAGCCTTGCTTTTATGTAGCAGCATGTCTTTTCTCTTGTGCCAGACATAGCAGAAATGCCATATTGTTTGCCTGAGCGACGTATGCAAGGCAATAAACTAAAACAGTATAAGAAAAGTGATGGTTTTTTTAACACAGAGAGTTATACGTGAAAAAAAGGGTGTTGGAGCAAGAGATGTAGTTGGCGCCAAAACTTTTAGAAAAAAACATAATCGGTGTGAATAGGTTAGTGATTGATGAGACGTATATGGCATGGTATGGTGTATGTGTCCCATTCACATAACTGCGAGCCAAAGAGTCATAGGGCCTAATTTAATAAAGCTCTCCAAGGCTGGGGAGGGTACTCTTTCATCAAAGATCCTGGACTGGATTGTTAGGCTTCTTGAATGCATTTATCTAGCATTGTAGCCAGATGACTTACATTGTTAGTCAGAAATGCTAGCAACTCGAAAATAGATGGGACTTTTGCTTTTGTATGGCTGGCCTACAATGCATACTAAGCAGAGGTGCTAGGCATATTTTATAAAGCAATGTTTCTTAACCCGGGGTTAGTGGATCCCCAGAGTTCCTCTAGAGCAGAGATTGGCCTTTAGGCCAGATACGGCCAGACAGTAGTTCGTTTCGGCCCCTGGTGGGGGGTGGAGCCATCAGCACGGGACTCGAGAGAGAGTCTGGCCTAGTGTGTCTTCTTGACCTCCTGAAATGGCCCAATAGTCAAAAAAGTTTGCTGACCCCTGGTCCAGTAGGGGTTGGTAGGGGTTCCTTGAGCAATGAGCAGTTTGTGACTCCAAGGCTCTGTATACACATTGAAAGATTATCATCCAATTATCACTTCATGGCTGGTATCAGACAAAAATCTGACATGTGTACAGCGCTTGTCCGACATCGTTCATGGATCCGTCCATGAACGACGAACGACTGCAATACAAGTGAAGGGGGGAGATAGCCCATTCTCCCCCTTCCCTCTCCATAGAGCCGAACGGCTCTGTATGTACAGAACTCATTCATGCATCTTTTAGTTTTTTGTCATTGTAAAGAATCATGAAAGATCCTTTCCAATGACAAACGTCTAACGTGTGTACGCAGCCTAAGAGCAGTTTAACTAACACCACTGATCTTTTAGACTATCTGTAAGGGTGAAATTCTTCCCACTGGCCAGCAATGTACGAGGCATCGTTCCCACTGATCACCACACTAATATACTGACAGCTGTGGGTATAGTAATTATAGTCGGGGTTCCCTGAAGACCTGAAAGTTATTTCAAGGGGTTACATCACGTTAAAAAGGTGGAGAAACATTTCATTAGGTGACTGTGGAGGAACACTGGTATAAATACTATAAGATATTATCTGCATAAATGGACAGAATATTTTGGATTTCTGTAGGTTTTGGACATGAATCAAGACTGCTATGATCCATTGAAAAGTTTATGAACCTGATCTGGCTTGATGTATTTCAAGGTAGAAGCAATGCTAAAATACAGCGTCTTGTAGTGTCTGCAAGCCTTTTGACAAGTAAATGGCAGGTAATATGACATAGAGCAGGGGTGTCAAACTCTGGCCAGCCAGCCAAATCTGGCCCGGCACGTCCTTTTTTTTTTGGCCCCAAAAGGATTCTTAATATGAATCACAGCTGGCCCACCACTACTGCAATTCATAGTAATGGCGGCCAGCTGCAATTCTTATTATGCTGCTGTTCTATAGACGCGAGTACAATGCTGCTACTACAATTCCTGGCATCACTCGCATCTCTAGACCAGCAGCCTCTCTGCCTATGCTTGGATCTTTCACGATCCTTTCCAACGACTAATATTGCACGATGCATGACTGAGTGCTGTACATACAGCCATTCTGCTCTATGCAGAGGGGAGGGGGAGAACGACGGAGCGGCACCCTGCTGTGCACTCTTCTCCTTCCCTTGCATTGGGATAATTCGTTGTCCATTGTCCGTGGATCTGCCAGGACGGTGGTTTGGACGATGGACGATAGGTCCTGTACACATGCCAGATTCTCACCCGTTATCGGCCCTGAGCCGAGTTGGAACTGTTGGACGTGTGTACGTAGCTTTAATCTCAGTGTAGGTAGCCATGACTCAGGCTCCATTTACAGCTGGGTTTGGGATTTAAGAACCTCCATAGATAAGAGTAGGTTGGAAGTATGAACACTTACCAAAACTCTGGGCAGTAAGTTTTATTAAGGGCAAGTACAGAAGTTACTGAAAATCTGTAATATCAAAACTGTGTACTTATATTATTTATTATCAGATTGTGCAAAGTGGAGGAACTTGGGTTATATTTACATTTCCTGTAGGCACCTGCTTTCATCACAGACACATACTGTTATCTTAATGTTACAGCATTGTCATACTTATGTACTGGCTTTCCCTATCACAAAGATACTAAATACACGTATCAAGCAGGTTTTAAGTGTGGCCTCTGAAACTGGGTATCCTATATTTGTACTACTAGCCTAGTGATAAGGAATGTGCATACTATAAATAGCTGTAGGAAATATATGCTTTATCACTCAGCTCCATTTATGTCTCCATTCTTATTACCATTGCTACCAGTGTTGGATTCCTAGATAAGCCACAAGTGATAAATAGAACTGATTCATGCTAGGAGACATTCCTTGGGGAGAGAATTAATAGTGGACCTCAAAAAATGTAGCTTAGAACTAATGTTTGAAAGCACCACATTGATAGATTACAACTTATTGTACTTTGGTAAAACAAAAAACCATACAAACATGGTGACAAAGAAAAAGAAAGTGAATTAAGTAACAAATAATCCAATACAAGAGAAGGGGGCCTAGAGACAAGACTGGAAAAAAGTTTTAAAACTCATTCCTCAAGGGCCAGACCCCAATCCTTCACTATTGCTGGGTATGTTAATCCATAATTGGGTTACAGAAGCATGAATTTCTTGTTCACAAAAAGTTTCACCCATCAGAGACAGACAAAGCAAATAAAAAAAAAGACCAGACCTAAATTGGTGTCCCATATCACAGGCCAAGGCTGAGGAGCTAGTCTGCCTGAATGACCTCATTACACCATACATCAGACAGACAACACAGCCAGAATAGGACTTATTAAATAATTAAGAGGACAGAGGGTACTGCCCACCAACAGTGTAAAAGGGGCTATTTTTCTGAGGGCACTATTGGCAGCCACTGCCCTCCATTGGTAATGGGGTTATTAGGTGAGACATGGGGTATCACTGGTCAACAATGTAAAAGCTGCTATAAGAGACATGAAGTACCACTGAACAACAAAATAAAGGAGGTTTTTATTTACCAAATAACCAATGCCAATTTCTAATGATAATTTTAAAATGGAAATATGAGGCATTACTAGCAACAAGTGGTTTATGAAAAGGGCATATTAGGCATTAGGTGTCCTATTATTTCAAGACAATTAGACAATATTGGAGTCACCACCAACTACTAATGTATAGTTGCCTATTTTAAAGTATATTGGGGACTAACAAAGGTGGAAAAATATGGCCCACAACTGATTACTGAGTATAATAATAATAATATTAGGATCTACTTTACCTTTCTTTTTTGTGTAAATTACTAATCATAATTTGCACTGGGGTCTTTGACTTAAAAACTATTTCTAAAGATTAAATAAATCAAAAATGGTGGAAAAACTGTAAGCAAAGTTCCTTTGTGGACAGCTCCACCAACATGTTCCCTGCACATGTCCCATAAACAGGGACTGCCCTGGATGGAAGTAGATTTACAGTTCATAAATTTCAGAATAGTTTTTAAACCACTTTGTGGATGCTTTATGAAGCCCTTCCCAAATGTAAGACATTTTGTTTCTGCATTGAGTCCTGTACTGTGAAAAACTTGTGATGAACACAAATATATTACAGGGTTTATACATTCATTTTTGTCAGTGTTCCATGACATGCATTACTGTTTCCCTTTAAAGGTACAAAACACAATAAATGTAAATGTATTTGCATATTGGATGAAAAATAATAATAATAATAGAATTGAATGCAATTGACCTTTTCATATATTTATTATTATAAGCATGTCCATATCGGTGAAAAGTAGTCACACTCAGAACCTTTCTTGTTAACATGAATAGCAACAGTGACCCCTGCAGCCCAGAAAAGAAAACAGGTAATATTATTATTACACAGTACTTATATAGCGCTGACATATTACGCAGCACTGTACAAAGCCCATGGTCATGTCACTAGTTGTCCCTCAAAGGTCTCACAATCTAATGTCCCTACCATAGTCAGGTGTCTTTATTACAATCTAAAGGTCAATTTTGGGAGGAAGTCATTTAACCTAACCTGTTTTTGGAATGTGGGAGGAAACCGGAGTATTGGAGGAAACCCACACAAACACAGGGGGAACCTGCAAACTCCATGCAGATAGTCTCTTGGGTGAGATTCAAACCTGGGACCTAGTGCTGCAAAGGCCAGAGTGCTAACCACTGAGCCACCGTGCTGCCCAATATTTGGTAATATAGCCTAATAAAAGGTCATTAACCTCATTTATCATACCTACTATATATAGATATTTCATACAACTGCACCCTAGAAAGACAAATTTAAATTATTCTGGTAACGAATTTAGGCTCAACTAACCAAACTACGCTCATGTTCAGCTGCCAGGAATAATAAAAAAGCCTGGACACTTTACGGTATGAGGAGCTTGCGATTCACTGCCCTTCTTTCCATTTAAAGTGTTGAAGCCGTGTGTTAAGTTGTACTTACATTTTCACACAAAAGGTGTGCGGAGCTATTCCCAGAATCTATATATATGCTATATATCCTATTTAGTAAACAGTAGCGCAACAGCACATATACATTTTTCAATCATATATTGTCATGCATATCTCTTGTTGGATTATCTGCTGTAATAGTTAATATGTAAATTAAATTCTTTAGTTCTTACTATTACCAATGAAGTGATGTAGATCAGGATATTTTTCATATCTTCATATCATCTGCTTTAACCTCCCTGGTGGTATAAATATTAAGTATTTTTAAATGTAAAATCAGTACATTTAAAAATACTTAGTATTTTAAATTTCCCGTCTGGTCCTGCATCCCGGGCCAACGGTCCTGCCCTCCAGCCTAAGGCTCGTGAGCAGATGCCCAGCCGGCATCGCCAGGGGAAGAAGATGCCAGGCATTGCTGGAATATGCTGCTGGAACGTGGGAACCAGGTAGGACTTTTAAACCCCCTAGCAGTTCCACCCTGAGTGTGGCTCGGGCCTACCGCTTTTGGTATGGAAAATCCACCCCGAGTCACACTCGAAATTACCCCCAGGGAGGTTAATAAAGGTTATTTGTCCAGCTAGTGGGTTTTCTACTGCATATTTTGTATGGACTATATATTGTGCATGATATGAAAACTGTATACTAAAGAAACTCCTAGGGCTCTATATATAAACAGGGAATCTGACATTCACTCAATCATTCCTTGGTGCAATTCTTCTAATATCAGTAATTGATTCCCACCAGGGAATGTTTGAAGGAATGTCATATGCTTTGGACCTAAGTCTATTCCCAAATGTGGATGTCTGAATGAGTTCACTGAAGAACTAATACGATTTATTTATATTTTGACACTGTCTATTTACTAGGATGATGGTGTTACTATGTCTGGATCTTTACAATTGTTTGCAATAGATAAAGCAAGGGTCTTTGCCTTTAACTGCATTGTTGTGGATATCAGGGATAAAACCCTATAAGTCAGTTTAAAAAAACAAATAATGCAAATACGTAATCATATATTATAATATAAAATTTACATGCGTAATTGATTATTTTTTTATTAGATATTTTTAGTTACTTGCCAAATACAAATAATACCATGTGTGTTGCATTCTTTGAAATTTTACTCAATGTTTGTTTTAGATTGTTTAGGTCTGATATAATTATTAATATATATATATATATATATATATATATATGCTAAGATAATTTATATTAGTTTATTATTTATTAGTTTATTCATCTTTTAGCTGCACTTTATATATCTCAGCATATTACATCCACTCAGAAAATCTTGATTTTTTATTAGCTTTAGCACAGTGCTTAAAAAACATCCATCCTACAATTGCATTTTAATATGTTATACAAGACATTAGAAGTAAATATACATTGTACTTCAGAGGCAAAACTAGCGAAGCAGGCCAACTATAATGCACAACATCGAAATAATGAATTCTGCTAAGCCTCAGGTTGCTGTTAAATATTTAATAAGAGTTTATAAAGGCAAACAGCATGAGATACATGATGTATTTTTTTCTTCACTGAAAGAAGAACTGCATTAAGGAAAAGGGAACAGAACACAAGGCTTTAATCACCCTCTGTGTGACACACAATAAAACCCTTAATATGAAGAACTGAATTTTTACTTCTAGTGCCCCATGCTGGCAAGCAATGCGCTGAGTACTTCAGTGGCAGTAAAGCTTTTCTCATTCTAGGAATCCTTTGTAAACGCTCAGCTGGCAAGGGGTTTTCAAATGGAAGATTTTGCTACATTAGCGAATACATGGTCTGCTATCGCCAACGATCAGTATTTTCTTTGAAACCTTTCACGGTAGGTAAAAATGTTTTAACACATGAAAGGGGCTAATGATCAAGAGTACATGCACATGAATAAAAATGCTAAACATGAAAAGGAAAATTGAGTTATAATGTTTTGCAGTTATTTTCATCAGTTGAAAGCCAAACATTATAATAAAAATACAAGTGCCTATACCCTCACTGTACTCCACCCTTCAGTAAACACTTTTACCTTGAAAATCCACTGCTGGAAGTTTCCCTTCTTAGAGATGTAATTCGGAGATTTATGTTTATCTGGCCGGCGATCCCACTTACAGGAAGAAGAACAAAGATATGGCAGGTGCTTCCCTTTAGCCGTGCAGCTTGATGCACCTTTTCCGCATCCCCAGCGGTACAATTTGTTCCAACAGGGGAAACAAATTCCTTCCTGATTCCATCAGATGTTCCCTGGATCAACAGTCTCCGTTACCTTGACTTTAAATCCTTAATCCCCAGTTATATTCTGTGCTTCTAGAAATCATCCAGCTTTTTCCTAAAGCAATCTATAGTAGTTGCTGAAACTACTTCCTGAGGGAGCCGATTACACAATTTCACAGACCTTACAGTGAAGAATCCCTTCCTTATCCAGAGGTTAAACTTCTTTTCCTCCAGATGCAAAGTGTTCCCTCTTGTGCTTTGTAATCTCAAAGTGAATAATGGGGAAAAGAGTTCTCTATATGGACCATTCATATATTTATACAGGGTGATCATATCTCCCCTTATACGTCTCTTCTCAAGGGAGAATAGATTCAGTTCAGCTAATCTCTCCTCATAGCTGAGCTCCTTCATTCCTTTTATTAGTTTAGTTGTCCTTCTCTGCACTCTCTCCAATTCCACAATGTCCTTTTTGTGAACTGGTGCCCAAAACTGGACTGCATATTCCAGATGTGGTCTAACCAATGCTTTGTACAGGGGCAGGATTATGTCTCCATCTCTGCAGTCTATTCCTCTTTTATTACAAGAAAGTACTCTACTAGCTTTAGATATTGCAGCTTGACATTGCATGCTGTTATTATGTCTATGATCTACCAGAACCCCCAGATCCTTTTCCATTTCTGACTCCCCCAATGTATTTCCCACAGATGATATATTAGAAGTAAAGGCTATTCCTTCATGTATCCAGACAAAAATGTGACGCAGCAATCTAATTTGTGAAAGCAGCAGTCATTAACCTCACTTCAGAGGGCTCACTTCACTAAATGAGTTTAGTGCATCAACTTACAATAGTAAATTATCATTCTGAAAGAATTAATTTAGCTTTGTGATTGTGGTGAAATTCACTTTTCAGAGAATACCTAATACTTTGCTTGAATATGTAAATTAGGATGCTTAAATTACTTACAACTTCACTTGATTTACTAAGCTAAGGGAACTATCCCTTGGAGAATGGTGAATTATTTTGCTAAGTAAACAGCTTAAACTCCTTTAGCAAAACAACACCAATATCTAAAATCATCACTTCATATATTCCTGCTGCCAGAGATTGCTGCTTGTGCTGGGAGGGTTTCAGCTGCATTTTGTAGGTCATTTCTCTGTAATGTGCAAGCTGCTGAGACTACAACTTCCATGACTACGGGAAATGAACACTAATGATGGAGACATGCAAATAGAGGTTGCATGCTTTTCCAGCTAGAATGATAGCATATTATTGGGGAATTGATGCAATACGGACTAGAAAGCACTTTGCCACTGCAAATACTTTATACTGAAAATTAAGTTTATTAAAAATGACTGTTTTGATTTTTTTTTCCAAATACCTCCATATCAGATCATAGTTTGTTAGATGAATGTTCACCAGAATACGCATTTAAAACTTTGCATGTTATTCATTTTCAGAATCTGAATTTGTCAGATCCTGGAGTTAGAACCACTGAACCCTAACCCAAAATATAATCAAATGCAGAGATGAGAGCAGGTCCTGGGGCGGGAGCATCCAGAGGTGTTATGGAAAATAATTTGACAACAGACTCAAAAAAGCTCTACTATATACAAAGAAAATACCTAGAAGATCCTTATGCATTGGTACTTAACCCCAGAGGTACTTCATAAGATATCTTCAACTACAAGTAACCTTTGTTGGCGATGTGGCTCTGGGATGGGCACCATGCACCATAACTTTTGGATAGCCCCCTATTGGCGAATGGTTAATAACCTTCTTAAAGAAATATCAGATCTTCTGACCAACCTTCAGGGGCTACCGGTTTGTGAGCTCTCCAAGCCCAGTAAACGCCTCATTACTAATATACTCACGGCATCCAGATGTCTAATAGCCAAGAAATGGAAGTCACCCCCCCACCCGGTCTGCCCTGATCAGCTGTCAAACCATCAAGGGAGTAAAAGTGACGGCAAGGTTTTACGACCGGCTGGAAAACTTTAATAGGATGTGAAACCTGTGGGACACCTATATGGTAACTCAACTTGGTGAACATGATACTTGATTACATCCGGCCATACCCCATGTAAATGGTAGTAGGGGTGGACGGGGAGATAACTACCCAGATAGACCCAGGACCTATCCCTCTCTTTTTATCTCCCACCCTTTTCTTTCTCTCTCCCTCCCAACTACTTATTTGTGTCGCGTTGGTTACTTTAATTATCATGAACTCCTGTTGTTTGTCTTTTTTTTGGTTCTCCCTGGTTTTGAATAAGGCAGAGTGTAACCTCTAAAGAAGCAAGTTAAATAAGTAACAGCTGAATGACATGTTAAATAAGGACCGAAATTTGTTTGAAGTGAATGTTTTCTCCAGCTGATAGTCTAGTGCACAGGCTACGACCAATATAAACTGCCTAGTATTAGAATATACAGTTATGTTTAAACTGTTGTCCCTTCCTTGTTCTTAGTGTGTATTTCTTGTTTTTGCACTTTTATTTAATAAAAATATACAAAAAAGCCCAACGAAAATGACAGAACTTTAATCCTTACTTTAGGATCATAAAGGAATATGGAAACATGCATTTTTGGGCATAATTGCACATTGTATTGGGCAGGTGCCTTTACAATCCAAGACAGCAAGAAGGGTTAAGTGTGACAAGGCTATGACCAAAATCAACAGGTTACAGATTCAACGGTGAGAATGGATAGATATATATTAGATAATTAGGTCCCCTACTATGTCACCACTTGCCATTGTACCCCTAACTTTAAAAGCAGAGGCACAGAAAGATGAAAACATGGCTGGAAGGATCAACAGGTAATTTGAGGACTTTTCTGGGAGTTAAAGACAAACAATATTTATATATTTATTCAGTACAATGCATTTTTTTATGTGGTCACACCTGGCTATTTCACTTACCTGTAAATACCAGGCTGGCATTCTCGAGCTCTTCTTGTTGGACCTTGAAGCTGAAGGACTCGTTGTAGAAAGGGTCTATGGTGCCTCTCATGCAAGATGTCTTTTTAGTTTTCACTAACTTTAACCCATGAACCAACTGAATCTTGACAAAGGGATCTAGAATAAATGTATCAAATATTGTTATGGTAAAACCCTATTTTTTAAATTATTTTATCAACAGCATATGTGACAAATAATAGTGTTCTCCCCAGGACCTTTTAGCTCGGTGCACCACCGAGCACTGTTTAGTAAGCACCCAGCTGTTTTTGGGTGGTTATTTGAAAAGTGGGTCATAATACAGGGGCACTGGAGAGTTGGGGCATAATACAAACACAATAGAAAATGGGATATACTAAGCGGGTGATCATTAGAAAGTTTAAACAAAGTATAGCAACAACAATTGTGTTGCCCTGCCTACTTTTTAACCGTCCTCCTACAGATTCTTCACACCCAACTTAAAGAAAATTCTAGGAAGAACTCCAATATTGTAAGGACCCAACATTATGCTCTTTAGGTGAGATGGAAAAATATGTGCATTTTCACTACAATATATACCCTTAAATAAAGAGTGATATTTCATTTTACTAAGTAAACAGTTAAAACACCTTTAGCACATCAATTTCAATGTCTGAACAGTGTAATATGGTGAAATACATTATGCCAAATTCAGAGATTTTTTGCTTTCATGTACCATTATTTTCAATGGAAAACACATGGATAGGGCTGTTATCAATTGTGTTGCTGCACAATTGCAACTTTTTTGGGGGGATGCAGGTCTGGAGTGTCCTGGAAGGAATAGGTGGGCCAGGCACTTTTTCCAGGCCAGGAAATAAGAATGCTATATATCGTGCACCTGCCTTTAATTCGGGGAAGTTGAAGCCAAGTAGTGAGGTTGTGTGCAGCCTGTGTGCCGGGGGACCCTAGGAGGTCTCACAAAGTCTAGGTCTATGGGACCCAAACCCTCCGTGTGTCCTGACCAACCTATGTTGTTTGGAGCTTGAAGCTGAAACAGATTTGCTAACCATGTGGGACTTTTTGCTGAAGTGAAGCTGTTTTTGTGTTTTGCGATGCTGAATCAAAGCTATTTAATTTATGCCTGAGTCTAAATAAATAGATTTTGCAACCATCCAACAGTGTCCTGCAATGAGCTAATCCTCCTAACTTTACAACAGTAACAGTAGATATGTTTGGCACAAACCCAGGAACAGCATGGTTGTAGAAATGTTATGATTTAGGCTCCTTTGTTGCTTCAGGACAAGAGTGGCTTGATGTCTTGAAGTCAGGTATGAATAGTAAGGTAATCTAACAGAAAGCTGAAGTGCAAATAGATATTCCAACATGATAATGATCCAAAGCAAATACACCAACCAATGGTTTAAAAAAAAAGTATCTGGTTATGAGCTGCTGAAATCCCTTCACTCAAAAAATAGTTCTTGTCCCATCACCCTCATCTATTTTTCTCTTTTCCTTCTTCTTCCATCATGTGCATTCTAATACTATTCACTCACAATAAAATACCTAAGCTTCTCAACCTGCTACAATCCTAACCATCTTTAAACGTATCACTATCATTTTGCAGAACATAAAAGTGTGGACAACCTTTTTATATAAGGTAAATATTACCTAATTTTTTTGGGGGGGGAAGAGGACTCAAGTCATGCATCCTAGGAAGCTTCTGGCTGCTCTTGCGAATGCTCAATCTAAGGCATGTGCAAAAGGAGCTTTTTCCTCAATTGGGCACAAAATGCTAATCTTATGCATGCAAAGTCTTTTTTCCCATTTCTAGCAGACTACATGACCTGATCTCGTGCCTGCGCAGTGCAAGATCAGGTGACATAGGCGGAAGCTGGAAGAAGAAAAAAGACAATGGTGGCGCCCAGCGCTTCCTGTATGCCGGGATGAAGGACGGATGAAGGACGCCACAGGACCAAATCCAGAAAAGCTCTAGAGGGTTTGAGTAGTCTTTAAAAAATTTTTTAGTTTAGTTCGACTATATTGTCACTATAACCTGCCCTTGGTAATATTGGTATTATATGGAAGCTAAACATACATAATTTGTTGGATTCGCCTATCCACCTTCCTATGGACAACACTTGCAACTGATATAGGCAACTTTATTACTAATCAATTGTAACAAATAGTCTCTTACTTCTTAAACCCATTCAATTCTATTTTTGTACATGTATGCTTGCAATAAATGCCTATGGAATAAACTTTAAATATAAACATTAAAAAAGGATATTCATACAAGCTTTTCTGCACCTGGTTTTGAAATAAAACGCACAGCTCTTGAAATCAGAATACAAGCCTTACCAGATCCCTGGCTCATATCAGTCTGAAGAAGTTGTTTTGCTCTGATAATATCCACATTCAATCTTCCAGCACTTGGCAGGTAATTAAGAGACAGAAGCAGCTCTCCCAGCTCGACTTCATTCTAAAACAAGATGATGAATGAGTGAAAACATTGCCCATGCATGGTGTTCTCAATTCTTTGGCTACAGTCGCTCCAGATTCTTAAATATAACTGATTCTAGCTATAAAGGCATTTATTTATTAATATTACGGCACACATATTAGTACATATTAGTATACATTAGTACATATACTACTACAGGATATGTCACAGGCAGATGCACACTATGGACTCTATTTACAATATAGGGAATCTGATATTGCTTCAAACATTTTCTGGTGATCACATTTCAGATCTTTGTATTTCAATGGTATTAGTACCAGACCGCGAAACGCGTCGGGTAACAAGATGTTTTTAATGTACACCTTCTTTCTAGCCTAGAACGCAACTGTTCAGCCTAGCCAAACACCACCCCATGATCCCACAATTAAGAATGGTCTTTTGTGATGTAACACACTATTGTACTGATGTATGACACCAGACTGTTAAACTGCTTTTTGAAACAATACACAACTTAAAACAAGAGCCTGAAGACCCCCTCTTTTCTCCTTCTAACTTGTTTCTCATACATACACAAAGAGGAGCGGCTCACATTTATTCCAATCACCTTTTAAGGAAAATGGAAAGGAATCAGCCCCCATACCCCTGAATTCCGTAATATTCCCTAATAATTGTTTATTGCCCCTGACCCTCGGCCCATAATACATGTTAACCACATAGGCATGGGCCAAGGATAATGGGCATGATTTATTAAAGCTCTCCAAGGCTGGAGAGGATATACTTTCATCAGTGAACCTGGGTGTTACAGGAAACCTGGAATGGAAGTGTAGATAGGCAGATAGCCCTTAAAGTTTGTTGAAAATACCTCTTCAGACCAGTCAATATTTTTTAATCAGTAGTCTGGCATTAAAGTTTCTTAGTGTACTGCTAATGTTTGTCACTTTACAAAAATAGTTTAGGTATCCTAAGCAATTTTGTTGCCAGTTTTAGTATATATATATATATATATATATATATATATATATATATGTGTATATTTCAATGCAGAGATTGGCCAGCATCAAAAAGCTGTAAATAAATAATATAGTTTTGATGATATCAAATTTACTTACCTGGCAATATTTTAATATAAAAAGTCCTTCCTCTTTTCCATGCCTGCTGTTGAAGAAGTGTCGGCACTCTTAGCCTTATAGGATTATTTTCCGACTCGGCATTAGACTAAAGGCACTATGTCATGTAACAGGCGGCCTGATTAAGGTAATCACTATGTTCTCATTTCCTGTGTGCATGTTCCCTCGGAACAAAACATATTGTAATTGCTGGTCTGTGTGTTTTTAGTTATGCCTACTTTTCTATGTATCCAGAATTACAGACAATGATCTTACCAGCATCATAGATGTAATGTGCAGTGACCTCCTTGGTAAATAGTGACATCTCCATATGTTCCATCCACAGCAATTCATCGACAACAAGTATATAAAAACAATTTTAATTTTCTATATGGAATTTATTATTTGGAAATATACTGTATTACCTGTATCTTGTTCAGGTGTTCCAGGTGACTGTATGTGCAGACACAAAATATTGGGTGTATATTTGCTTCATTGCATTGCAGTAATGTATGGTAAACTATATGCTATATGTATTATCGCAATGTACAGCGACACAGTACAGTAATATTCATATTTATTGGCACCCTATTGCACTCATTTTGGAACACACCAGAATGCACAATTTTGCAAGTACATGGTGAACTATGGTGCTAAAAAATTTGCGCCTCACTCTGATGCAGTTAAAAACGTATGCAGAAGAAAATGCCACCTTAAAGTGTAACTAACGCTCTACTTTAATTTTTTGGCATCAGGCAGGGCTTTATTGTAGTAAGGGTGATGTTCCTTCTGCAATAAGCTTACCTGTTTAATCACAATCTCAGCTGTCAAAATTCGGCATTGGTTGCCAAGATACCCGGCAAATCCCAGCTTCCTATACAGTGGACTGACTAAACTGCGCAGGAGTTACGTAATCAAGGCTGAAAATTGGGATGAGGATCAGAAGAAGGAAGATAGTGATGCCCTAGACAGAATAGCGACAGGGGAGTATACGCCGCGTTTAGCTATAAGGCAACATATATCGATGTATACCACTACAATGCAGCCTATAAATAAGCCTTAAAAAGCAATGTCATAGAAAATATTCTTTCACTGAATTACTTCATTATTCGATCTCTCCCACTTTTTTACTGCTCATACTGTTGCAAAGAATGTAACAATTACAGTTTTTTTAATAACTAAGTTGTTTATCATATCAGGTTATTAATAAATATTATTACTAATATTATTATTACTAATATTATTAATAATAAAAAACATCATTTATTTGGAGCCAACATGTTACGCAGCGCTGTATATTAAATGGGGTTTGCAAATGGAAGACAGGTACAGACCGTGACACAGGAGGAGGAGAGGACCCTACACCGAAGAGCTTACAATCTAAGAGGTGTGGGAAGTATTGCACAATAGGAGGGGGATATGGAATGGTGGGAAGTAGTGACAATTTCAAAAGACAAAAGCAGACGGGTAGGTGAGGTTGAAGTGTTGGGTTTAGAGGGCTCTTTTAAATGAGCAGAAAGTAGGAGCAAGCCGAATAGGACGAGGAAGACCATTCCAGAGAGTCGGGGCAGCTCTAGAAAAGTC